>NC_042285.1:12337214-12607214 GCF_901000725.2 Takifugu rubripes
ACAAGTTTAAACTCATATTTGCTTAAAAAAAAAAAAGCAACTGGTCAGCTTCCCCTTAGGTCTGTTGCTAACACTGTGCTACTGACACATCCTTAAATGAAATATATAAACAGAAATAACAGCAAAATTAAAAAATACATTTTCACATTCAATTACTTAGCTTACTTGTGGGTTTTGTTTATCTCACATGAGACTGCTGGAATGAATTCCAGGCTGTTGTTTCTCCTGAGACCATCAGGATTATGTCGATAGCATTCTGTCACTCACTGAAATGGTAGCAAGTTGCTAACTCTTAGGGATTTTCTGCTGATATTACACCTATATTTCTCTAAGTACGAACTGGTAATTGCATGTTGCTTGATGTCACTGTCAATTGTAACTTGAAAAAGCATCTCAAGAATGTTATTTTGGTTTGGTGTCAAATATCATAAGACAATGGTTTTGGTAGTCCAGCCTGTCCTGTTAGCATCCTTTAACACGCTGACTTGCTAACTGGCATGCACAATAGCACTTCAAACTCTAAAGACTGCTCATTCTCGTGAATTGGAGGGTGATTCTGTAACACTTCTTTGTCAATTCAGGGTAAGAATCCTGATAATCTAAATGACCAAAAAAGAAAAAAATGGGGAAAATCCTTGCTCAATCCTTGCAAGCATCTTCAGGAACATGGCCAAGGAAGAAAAGGAGAAGCTCATGGCTTGCAGGGATACTTGGAGATGAAGTTATATTATCTTCTTTTAGGTGTATTTCAGGCCTTCTGCCATAGCCTCATTTTCTACTTTATGGTTGCGATTGGGTTCCGTTGGTGGAAAGCAGTCGGGTTCTCTCTTTTGCTGAGCCTCTGCGCTGAAGGACCCCGCTGCCGCCGATGCCTCCGCCATCTGCTCGGTCTCCCCAATCACACCTGTCACCCCCACCCTCGGACCGCCTCGAGTTTTGGCGGGTGGGGGTGCCGTGGGGCCGTCCATTCGTCTCATCTGGGAAGGGATCAGGAGAGCAAGAAGGTAAAGCCACTCTTAAAGCCACATTATATACGTCAGCTGTTTCTACAGGTCTGAAATCAGGCAGGACTGAAATGGTAATTACATTCTGACATCCCTAGAAGGGAATACAACTGCTTCCTCTATTGTACTGACATTAAGTAAATCCATCTTTTATTGAAATAACTGACAGTTTAAGCACAAGCGAAAAAAGTGGAGATGCGTCTTGACAAAATGCAGACCTTCATATTTCATATTGTAACAACTGAGCAAGAGCGTTCTCACCACATAAGGTTTGCACCATGGGTTGATCATGAGAGCTGAGAAGTTGAGCTTGAATCGTTTCCACCACTCGTCTGAACCTGCGACTCGGACCTGAAAATGCACAATGCCATGATGCCAGTGCAACTGTTCCAAACACAGGCCAAAGCTGTATAAGTGTGACTACATTGGTGGCTTGGTGGCCACTTCACTTGCCTGATATGAGGGTGAAAGTCACGCTGTAGATCCCTGTCTCCATCCTGCCCTCCCTCTCGGTCCTCTCCCTGTCTCTCTCGCCCTCGGAGAAGGCAATGTCCACCTGGAACTTGACGGGCTTCTGGAAGACGGAAGGACCGCCGGAAGATTTGTACTCGGCCCGGAAGCTGGTCTGCGAGAGGACGCTGTGACTGAGCGACGGGATCTGTGTGGTGGGGAGACAGAGAAGAAGCAGAAAGACCGACAGACTTACGAGGCGGGAGAGGTACGGGGACCAACGACGTGAGTATAGGGAGACAAAGGGTGAGGGTGAGAAGAGAGAAAGAGCGAGCTGTTGGTGAACAGTGACACGTCAACAGGACACGAGTGAGCTAGATCAACATAAAGAGGAAACTGAAAAAAAAATGGAAGAAGTGTGTACATTAAGAGAGTGTGAAGTCCCGACAGCCTCCGGAGTGAGAGCCATGCTTTGTCAAAGAGGTGTGAAACGCCACATTGGATACTCACGGACAGAAAGGCATGGACAATGTCGGCCTTGACAGAACTCAGAGGTTTGTCTCTGATGACCATGAAGATCTGCTCCTCCTTCTCCAAGCTGATAAAGTTCCCAAACCACGATTTTTTAGCCAATCTGGGAGCCAGACAGGAAAATTACCAGGTGTGAGGAACGGCTGGAGAAAGAACTTTAGATTGTGGAAACAAGCAACTTTAATTTCACTGAAGAGGCAGGACATACTCAGGACTTGACTCAGGTGTTAGACTGGACATATCTTCTGATGTAGGAACTGAAAGAGAGTTTTAACTCTTTAATATGGACAATATCAACACCTGATACCTGATAGGACACTGAGGTTCATACTGGCATCATTAGAAATCAAATTTCTACTATGCTCAATCAGAAATATTACACCATTACCCATTTCTGGAACTCTGAACACTCACGCACGTGATACACGATCAAAAAACCAAACTTACCCTGCAGTTTACGGCGATGGAACCGGGGCGACCCTAGCAAATTATTCTTAAAAGAATTGAGCCGAGTCCTCCAGTGGGCAGAGCTGCTGGCCGCCATGCCGCTTCCCCCTCCTGGGCTGGAGGGTGGGGTCAGTGACAAAGAGCCTACACCTCCTCCTCCCTCTGCCCGCGAGGAGGACGAGGACGAGGAGGAGGAGGGAGGGGTGGAGGAGAGGTGGTGAGGGTGGTGGACAGGGGTGCCCAGGGGAGTGGGCAATGGAGAGCCTTGGGGAGTGACCTGCAGCACAGAGTGGGCAGAGTTTGGGTACAAGCTCTTAGTCACGGACTTTAGGACAGAAGACGAAGGGAAGAAGAAACGGGGAATGGGTGAGAGGAGCGGAGAAGGGGAGGGTGAGCGTGAGGATGGGTTGTGCAGAGGCAGGGATTTAATGGGCTGCAGATGGGGCCGTTCAACAGGTCCTTTGGTGGGAAGGGTCTGGGTCTTTGGGTTGGGGGCAGCTTTGGGCTTCTCGTGAGCCCGCGTTGAGCGCGGTGTGGTGGTGCTCCCTTGTTTGGGCTCCTTGGTGAGTGTGGTGGCGGTGGTAGAGGTGACATCTGATTGGCTGAAGGTGAACACGGGGCTCTGATAGGACTGGAGGGTGGGTTTGTGGGACAGGAGGGATGGACAACAAGAAAGAGAGGGGATGGAACATGGAGAAAGGATGGAAATGAATACCATGCTTTTGTGACTGGAAAGAATGCATCTCGTGAAGTGTGACCAATGCGAGCGCAGTGCCGACTGTTAAAGCACTTTTCTACCTCATGAGCGTTTGAGACAGTTGTGGCAGTGAGGGGTTAAGAAAGCAGTGACGCAACATAGCAGGAGTGAAGACCGGTTCTAGCGAGTAGGATTATCCATCATCTGAGAACAGCCATCCATCCACAGCAAATCGATTTTTAATATTTTCCAGTTAAGCAGAAAATTAGGTCATGCTTGGTGAAGACAAGTGATGAGGACAGAAGTTGCCAGTTTGGAAAGATGTCAGCACATACAATGTGTAAAAGAGATCAGACAGGGAGGAAGCATGTTCTCCTTCTGTTTGACCTCCTCAGATTAAGAAAAAAAAGGTTTTAGTGTGTTTTCTTTTTTATTGTCCAGTCAGTTGAGTGATCTTACTAATGAGGAAAAAAAGGTTCAGTGCTCAATTTATCCCAGCTCGTGTTCATACTAGACTTATGCTGTCCCTTCCTTAACCCTCACCTGTACCCCCCCCCCCCCCCCCCCCCCCCCACCTTGAAGCTAATTACCTCATGTAAAAACAGAAGAATGACTTGTGTTCCTGCATGACGTGTTACAGGTGAAGCAGTTTTACCACACTTACCCTGGGACTGCTGAGGGGGCTGGAGGAGAGGCCAGTTGATGCTCCACTGACTGAGCGAGACCTGACACACAATAAAGGGGTGGAAATATCTTCAGTAGAGGGTTATAAGTATGTCCAACATGGATGTATTTGTTCGGAGCGCGCCACTGTACTGAACAAGGGACTTTTTTGGATTTGTGCAGTGACAGCAACCATGTTCTATTCTATTCTATATTAGGGAAAAGTGGGTCTTCTGTACCTCTGGCTGTGTGCAGCCGTGTCCAGGGCCCTGCGGGGTGGAGTAGGAGACCCCTGTTCAGTAACACTCAGAACTTCGAGGCTTTTTCTCTCCGGACGACAGCGACCGTGGCGTGTCAGCATAGGAGAGTCGACACGCTTTCGGGGAGGGTCTGCTGAGGAACATCATTACAAAGTCATCACAGGAGCTTCACAGAACATATTAACACAACAATGTTTGTTGCTGATATGTTCCTGTCTCTCTTTTGTTCCTGTCCTTCTGTATTTCTTTGTGGTTACAAAACTATAATTTCCTCCTGTGCCAGGAAACTCAGAGTCTAGAGAAACCTTGAATGGGGTTAGGGTTAGGGTTAGATGTAATGATCAATGTTCTACCTTTTAATACAATATTAAGTTTGTTTTGTCCTTGATACTGCTTAATTACCACAACAGTGACTGATATGAACCTATTTATTCAGGTTGAGGAGTGTCTGAGTGTAGCATGAGACGCAAAATTTGTAAAGCCGCATCATCACCTTCCATCAGTGGGTTCCTCCTGCCCCCTAATGACTGACCTACGTCATTGCGTGGAGGCAAGTCCTCATCCTCATAGCTGGGGTATCGCTCCTTCCTGTCCAGCAGTAGGTAATAAATCATTTTCTCCTGATTTTCTCTGAGACAAATGACAAGAAAGTAATAAAAAGAACTGTCAAGATGTTAAAATGCTAAAACCACCAAACAGTTGTTTGTTTTCCTGCTTTGTGTCTTATAGTTTTTCCAAAATACTGCTCTGTGATTGTGATCAGGAGATGAAGCTTCTACAGTTTTCTTGTACTTTTCACCACAAACCAGAATCAATCCTTAAATGAAACTTTGTCCATGACTGACTTTGAAATAATTTTGAAGGAGAAAAGTAATGTCTTGATATCTGTGAAGCTAGGTCATATTTTGGGGAAAGACAAGAAAGCATTAAATTATTTGGGTGATCTAGTGCCTGTGTTTAAATGCAGATCTCATAATGAAGATATGTGTGTATTTTAACCCTGATTCAGAGTAAATGAAACATCTTTATACAGTATAGCCACACTTTTTTAACTTATGCTACTCTATAATTGCACAGTGGTCCAGTTAAATGTGGGAATGGTGGATTTATTGTATTATGCTCAGAAGGACAGTGTGTTCGCGGCTGAAAAAGACTTACTCTTCGCATTGCAAGTCACGCGTGAGCTTGACTCTGTCTCTGAAACAACCCAGTGAGTACATGCTGTCCAACACATCTGGATCCAGTTCAGTCAGAGACAAGATTCGTCTCACACACACTCTCCTGGGAGGGGGCTGCTCAGGACACGGCTCATTACGACCACCCCTGGGACACACACATGCAAGAAATCACAAGAGTGATAAACATTTGAACTATCATCAATGTTACTGAGCCCATCAATGGATCCCTCGTGTGAAGAGGAAAACATTTACTTACTGATACCAGGCGTGTTTCTGGATGGCCTCTAGCTGTAAGAGGAGATCCGGATGTATTAAAAGCCTGGTGGCTACAATATTGTGCATTTAATATACAGAAGACTGCTTGATGTAGTGAGCAGAGACTTTCTGCCCAGACTTTAAGAATGATCATACAGCAACCCAAGGAACTATTATGAATGAAATGCTAGGAAGCACAAACACACACAGTGAAGAAACCCTCAGAAAACTATTGTTGGACAGTGTCTGCCTCATGTAAATGAATGGTTTTGAATGGAGTTAAGAGAGCACTGGTGGTTTAAGTCTGCTGTGATCACAGGCGCTTACCGTGAGCCTCTTTTCGGGGTTGACCTCGATCATGCCCTTGAGCAGAGACTGGCAGTCCGGAGGGATAAAATGGGGCATGTGAAACACCCCGCTCTTCACCTTCTCCAGGAGCTGACGCAAATTGTCATGGTCAAAAGGAAGAGCGCCCTGCGGGAGCAACAAATCGGGGGAGAAAGACAGACCCTGATGACAAAAACTTGAGAAAAAGACAAGAGGATGGAAGAACTGCGACACCTGAGGTTTTATTTAAAATGATCAAACTATATTGAAGGCACGGGACTAAAAGACTCACCACCAGGAGAGCAAAGAGGATGACTCCACAACTCCACACGTCTGCTCTCCGGCCATCATATTTCTCTCCCTTATGAAAGAAAGAAACCCAAACAAATCTGATAAATTCTCCTCTAATTACACAAATATGCACAAAAAGAGATTAAAGAATATCCAACCTATTTTAAAATGCACCTGTGCATCTAAACCATTCCTATACAGGTCCGTCTCACTCTCAATGCAATTCAAAGTGACTTCTTTCTGAACAGCATTTGCTCATTTATATTACGGCACCCATGCTAGCATTAAAGGAAATCGCTGTGCAAAGACAGAACACTTACTCGTATAACTTCAGGGCAAGCATAATGTGGCGATCTAAAAAGAAACAGAAAATGTCATATAAGTGCAGAATCCTGTAAAAACGACATGTACTTTGCATATAGATACATCTGTAACTGTAATATTTCAAGTTTTCCTAGCAAGTCTGTGCTATTTACTGTGATGAATTGCACTTTGTTGGCTATACAAAGATTTAGACGGCAAGTTCCAGAACCTCCCGGCGAAGATACTCACCCACAGCTGGTCTCTAGGAGACTGTCTCCCACCTGTAGAGAGGCCATACCAAAGTCAGCGATACGAATGTTGTTCTTCTCATCCAGGAGCAGGTTCTCTGGCTTCAGGTCTCTGTGGCTGCAGAAATGCAATAAGGAGTGCAATTATTCTCCTGATTAAAAAGGCTGGTCATCTGCGTAGTTTGATACGAAAAGGTGAAAAATAGTTTTCTTTAAACTGAGATGTTTTAAATTAGAATTTCATCACTACATTCTTCAAGACACGTTGGCAGAAATTTAAGAACGTTGGCTTCCAAAGAGCTTACAAGTTACATTTTTCCCCCCACATGAGCCATGAACCACAAGTTTAGCAGCTCCATGCCAGAACCAACCAGATGGAATGACTGTGGCAGAAGTCCAGAGCGGAGATGATCTGCCTAAAGAACTTCCTGGCCTCTTTGGGAGTCAGCCGGCCCTTCTTAACCAGGTAGTCAAACAGCTCTCCTCCTGACACATGCTCCAACACCAGGTACCTGTCAGCATACAGGTGCAACAGTCCGATTTAAAACTTTCATCCAACTAAAAACTTTTACATATCACCAATATATGATTTTGGCTTTAAAACAATGACAAAAAGCCTAGAGAGCTCAGCTATGAATTTCCTCAAAACAACTATAAAGAAAATGAGAATTAACAATGGGAATCAAGAAAAAGTGAGGATTAAGGCCATAGGAACATGCTAGACAACAGAAATATATTCAGATCCCTCCTACATCAAGGGTTAGTTTTCATTTTTAGCAAGTTCAGTAGACAAATGTTTGCAGAGCCCCACTGTGGCTCTTTCCAGTTCAAGGGGAACTCACAGGTATTTATTATTCTCGTAAACGTCATGCAGCTTCAATACATGCGGATGCTCGATCAGTTTCAGAATGGCAATCTCCCTCTCAACCTGGTTCGAGACAAGAAAGGAAGGAAGCAAAAAGGGATAGAAAGGCGTAAAGATACCTCAGCAGACGAGGGAGTTAGAACAGTGCAAACACTTGTGGAAACAGTATAAAATGTAGCGCTAGCGTATGACAGAAGACATCTAGATATGTTTCTGTAGCTATAGAGAGCCAGATCATGCTGTACCTTCATCAGGACCGACTCCGACAGCTTCTCTCTGTTGACTATTTTGATCGCTACCTTCTGACCTGTAATGCAATGCACCCCAAGCTTGACCAGTCCTAAAGAACAAAGGCATGCAAAAATGAGACTGGGAAGCTCTACAGGCAGAAAATACCCCCCAAAACAGCAATGGATAGGTGTCATAATACAAAAAGGGGACAGGTGTACTCACCAGTCTGTCCCTTCCCCAGAGTTTTCTCCAGTCGGTAGGGCCCAACATACTGAGCTGACTGACTTAGAGACAGTTCCTTACTCATACTGCTATGATAGAGGCAATTATAATACACTATTACAACGGCTGCACTGTGTTTATTGCAATTAAAATCAAATATTAACGTATACAGATGTGACTGTAAGGTAATGGAAAGGTCAGCTACTACATCTGGATGGAAAGCATCCTTCACCTAAGCCTGGTGGATGCAAACAAGCAGTGTTTTGCTACAATCAACACGTACAAGGTTGATATTTAACAAAACAGCCCCCAGTAGCTTTATAACAAATAATAGAAAATTATTATTCAACTTGAGTATACTAGCGTCTATCTTGAATTTGCACGGTATTCACTAGGTATATATGACGACGAATGACGAATTTAGCACATAACTGTCTACAATCATGTGTGCAGCACATATTGGTGACATGACATCGCCGAAAAAACGCCAAAAAGCGGCCTTTCGTGCTGGAAATAGACGCCGTTTAGTGGCGAGCCAGGCCTGATTTACAGGCGGAACAACATGCTACTGGAGCCGAGGCTAGCTTTAGCTTCAACGCCTGGATTTCACGGCCGCCTGTCAAACACACAGAAAGCCCCGGAAGTTTACACTCGTCCCCTGGCGTTAAGATTTATCCGACGGCCACCGCATTCCCAGAATATCTCCTCCCAGAAAAACCATCTTCGATGCAGCGGCCCCCCTTCCCGTCCGTCCCTCCTCTACATCCCTGGAAGTGGCGGCTCACAGCATCTTTCCTCTCTCCTTTGGCGTGTCCTCCTCCTCCCTCACCGGCGGACACACAGGTAGAAAAACCGCAGATATCCGCCGGGCAGCCGGAACCGTCAACCACGGTCTTATTCCCCTCCACACTTCTGATTAGAGTTCGTGCAGTCCGAGGGCCTTCTGTATCACACTCCCTTCGCTTTTCTTGCCGTAAATCGATATTTTCTCTCCCCTCTTCCTTCCTTCGCCTCACTCGCATCAGCATCCGGGTCTCTCTGCCTCTCCATCCTCTCTGCCGTCCTCCCCTCCTCCCCTCCTGCTTCTCCTCCCCTCCCCTCCCCTCCTGCTTCTCCTCCCCATCATCGTCCACAAAAAGATGCTTCCATGTCACTGATGCTCTGCTGACGGTGGTTTCTGCCCCCTTTTCTCTAGATACAGCAAAGCAAACTCTTGTTTGGATTTGGAAATAAATCAGATTTGGACAAAATTCAACCACCCCCCATCCTTGGATCAGACCCACATCCACCACGTTTCATTCAAAATACATTTTTCACACAGCGCTCTGTGATCTAGATCTGTTCTGCGTGTGTGTGTGTGTGTGTGTGTGTGTTTTCACACAGCTGCCCGTTAGCCTTCAAACATAGCTTTTTGATTGCGTAATGAAAAAGTTATGTCAGACAAGATGGAAAACCAACACAAGAGTAACCCCTCCCTCACTAAACTATTGAACTTTTCCCCAAAAAACAAATGTTGGGGGCTGATTTAAATGCAGCAGAGTGGTGGGTTTGGGGGTGGTGGGGGGGTGACGAGGTTGGAAGTGGGACATTTGTACATATCATCTAAAAAGTGCCTTGAAAAATCTCTAAAATCTCAATTTGAAATGTGGCATGTAGGCGGATAATTCCCCAAAGCCCGTCTTTATCTGTGACTTGCTGCTCGATTTGTATGCAGCCAGAAAGGGCTGCTTCCAAACCTCGGGCAGAAATAGGACAGAAAAGACATTTGCCCCCGTCGTTTTCTTGCTCGTACCGATGGGACTCGCACTGTTGTTTTTTTTTTGTTTTTTTTATCAGATTAAAAAATCTAAATCTCGTTGCACTAAAACCTGGAACAATATGGAGATTCTTTGCCACTGTGCAAACCATGAGTGTGAACATTCCCCTTAGATGACCTGCCTACTAGAGATACAGGGGTTTCTCTAACCTGAAACCACCACATCTGCAGAGTAATGCTGAAATAACTCGTCTTTGTGGGTTTTCTTCCAGACTGGCCCCCCCACTGACACAGCTGAGACTCTGGAAGTGACATTACACTGTTCGCTGCAGCAACCACCAAGGATTAAGCAGAGATTAACAGGATCCTCCTAATTCCATTAAGAACAACTGTACTGTTGGCTGCTAAAGAGGTTTCAACAACCATCTCGTTATTTTAAAACTTTACACCCCTTGCGAAGGTGACTACAGCCACATTAAATACGACAACTACAAAATATGTGTTATGGGACTTTTAATAAATAGAATTGCATCATGGTGTTATATTAACAGGATTTCTGTTTTAATGAAAGAAATGTAACCTTGAGAGAAACATCAGATTGAGGTGTGCAGCGGCGCTCTTCAGCCTTTCACATGGTTCAGTGAAGTAAACCAAATGCTGGACAAGTCAAGGATTTTCACATTTCAAAGCTGCAATGAAAAAAGGTTGAAGAATTGATTGAGGGACTGAATGGTTTATTCGAATATGACATAAAAAAAAATCATTATATAATTCAAAAAGAACTTGATTTTCTTTTCATTTTTGTAAAATAGTGCATGAAATTCTTTATCTTTCACTGTCTATTGAACCCACTAATGCCCCATTGTCAAAGATGGCATAAAAACATAAAAAAATATATATTTGAGGGTTATTTTGGCATTATAACGTGGACTAATAGGGATTTGCGTGAACTTACAGTTACATTGAATGAATTATGATCCCTCCGACAGTGTTTTTACACAAGCCTGGAAAGCGTCTAGCAGATCGTTACAGTCTTCTGCTCCCTTCTGAACGCTGGAACACAAAGACAGAGTCAGTGAAAGTGCACGCGCAGCGGGATTATTCTCCAACAAGCATTTCAAACTGCACGCTGCATCAAATGGATTATGCAGCAATGTCGTAGTTGTTCGTCCTTATCTGCGATATGACAACAATCTGCACAGCAGGCTCCACTCATCACGGCCCCACGTGGACAGGCGCCAAATGTCTGATACTTATAACATGTAACATGAAGCAGCAGGAATGTGAGGGCCCTCTCTGAGCTGTAGGTCATACGGTACACGCGGACGGACCATTTTAACCCTTGGGTCTATTTATGCATCTCAAGGCATGGTACATGTGACGGTCATCTGCACCTGGCGTTATTCCCTCAGAATAGTGAGCAAATATTCTGTGTTTGCTATTATGGCTGGTTCATCAGATGATGCACTCCAGCAGCAAGGAGACCCCAGATGTGACACCCTGAAGGAGTTAAGGATGCAGCTCGGCACCAAAACAAGTGAATTACTGGAGAAGCTGTGTATAAAACAGCCCCGTATCGAGCTGTACAAAAGGTGTGGCGGGGTCAAGACTCACCATTTGTCGATGTCCCCTTTGATGACCTGGCAGGATGCTGGCACAGCTTCATTAGAGTCTGGCATTTTGACAGAAGGGAGCTGGAGTTGGTGAAGGTGTGGTGCTGCTGTCAACAGTGGTTACAGATTAGTCACAGAGATGGACGGAGGGAGGGAGGAAGGAAGGAGGAACCACACCGACGGAGCACGGTGAGCCTGAGTGGCGATGGAAGCTCCTAAAACGCCAAACTTCTCTCCCCACCTGTTATGTTTGTTTTATTTCACCGCTCCTCTTCACTTCATTCCCCCGGTCCTTTCAGATTCCTTCATTCCTCTTTTTGTTTTACAGTCCTCTCAATGAATATGCATAGAAGTGCCCTTTTGAGTCAAGCATTTTGCATCACAAAGACCTCATAATGCATCTAAAACCCTCACGGGGGGAGGCCTTTTTTCCTGAAAAGAGAATTGACTGATGATCAGGATGAGCTGAGAGCTGTAGCATTTCTTTAACAGATAAAATGTCAAATTAGCATTGACCATGCTGTTCAAAACTATGCCACTAACTAGCTGGGAAGTAATCCATCAATATTTAATTGTAGGACCCTTCTTAATTGATTATTTTAAAAAACAACAACTTTGTTTCCTATTTCCAACAATTTAAACTCACAGGGTTTAATTTAAAATAATATCTGAGGGGCAAACTGGCGTTTATCACTGAACTATAAATAGAACTGACTACGTTTCATAATACTAAAATCTTAAACTTCCACATCCATGTTCATAAATATTTGCTCTGCTTTTAATATTCTCTGCACTTCCTTTTCTCACTCCATGTCTTCATGCTGCCCTTTCAGCCACGGACAGGACAGTCATGGAATTCGCCCTTCCAAGGAGGGAAGGGCGAATTCCAGGTAAATTCAAATTGTAGAATAAAAAGACGACGGAATGCACAATTCACTGTAAATGACAGAATAACATACGTGATGTGGGATTTCATTCATAGGGTTTGTGGTCCAAACAGTTTGAAAATAATAAGAATAAGAATATTAATTGTATTACCTGTAGGTAATATGATTTTTAAAAAAAACCCATAATTCCCGAAGAAACTGATGGTTACTAAATATCTAAGAGGCTGTAGTCGCATAATTGAGTTCCACCACCAGGGGGCGACGCGATGAACAGGCGCTATGATGAATTTGTGCGTAAATGTGCGCTGTGCTCAGTTAATGGCGTGAACAGGTACACCGAGTGTCTGCGTCGATATCACCTATCAACAAAGGGATCCCAAAGACATGAACTAAAGTCGAATCTTGCAACATTTATTCAGCGGCCTGGCACACACACACACACACCGAGCTTCATGTGCCAGTCATACCCATAACACACCTTGTTTAATGGCAATAAAATCGAAACGTGAGCCTCAGTTATCAGCTTCTCTGTGGCAACCACTATTAAAACCACCGTGCCATCTGCTGGCAAGCAAATGAACGCATATCAGATCCATATGGGCGAGCAGACAGAACAATATGCAGACTCTAATATTTGAGGGGGGTGGGGGGGGGGGGGGCATCCTCGCATATGTGCATATAATATGGACAATCTTTGTCGATGTAACGAGGCGTCAGACAACGCCGTGCACCCCGTCTCCATCCGAAGACGTGTAACTGCAGGATGTCTGCATGAATCTGCTTTTCTCTCCGATGTGTCTCAGACAGACGCGCCGAGAACAGCTGCTTTTTATTTTATTTTTTATTTTTTTTTAAAACCGTGCCCGTGGAAAAAAAATGTAGTCCGAAATAGCGAATTATATGAAGGCATTCGCGGGGCTGTGGGTCGGTGACTGGAGGTCATCGCCAACAGTGTGGAAGTGAGCGAGGCTCCGCGGTGAGACGGGGAGAGAGGCGGAGAGAGCGAGGACGGACAGCCGCCTTCAAAAATGGCGTCTCCAGAGGAAAATGAGTGAAAAATATTAAAACGCGGCCTGCTTTCTTTACGCGTCCTCCTCCGCTTGCGCTCGTTTCGACCCCCCCGCACCCCGGCTGCCCGTGTGCCGCCGACCGAACGCGTCGTCGGGTCGCTTTTTTTGGAGCTCCCGAAGGAGGCAGAAGCGCGGGGAGCGGGCATTTTGTTCAATAAAAGCAGCCCCGTTTTATTTTGATGCGTCGTTAATGACAGCTAGCATCTGCTGCTAGCTCGGCTCCGGAGGGGGTGGGAACGATTTTTGCATGCGACGGAAAAAAAAAAAAAAAAGAAGAGATTGTGAAAAAGGGGACATTTCTTTGCTCGTCTGCGAGGAATGATTGGTACCAACGTGGCCCGTCGAACGCGATCTTTTTTTCCCCCTGTTGCTAGCAGCGTAGCAGAGCCTCAGCCTAGCCTAAAGAAAGGGGAGGAGAGACGGTGAAAAGGGACGCATTCAAATCAAATGTTTAGCAGCATTTGGCTCATCGGCGGCCGAAACCGCGGCATCTTCATCATGAGCCACGCTGATTTCGGACTTCATCGGCGATCGTGGAAGAAATGAGAAACGCGAAAGACGCAGGAAAAGGAGAAAGGCTGGCTTTTTTTGAGGTGGTTGGATTATAACCCCGTAGACCCCCCTCTTTTTTCATCCAGCTTTCTCCTCCTCCCCACCATTTCTCTTTCAATATGCTGTTTTCCACTCCTGAGGACTTGCTTATGAAACCGGGGAAAATAGCCTGAAACCGAGAACGAGAAAGACTGGATTTTCCTCCCGTAATCTGCTCTGCGACGATCTTGTCGCTTTCGTCCTCATCGCACACATTAGAACCACCTAAATGGATAGAAATTACCCGGGAACTGGATTTGGCGATTTGGGCGCAGGAGCAGGATGGAGTTACGAGCGATCGGCAAAAGCAAGGTATGCATCGGATTCAGACAATGTGCACGCATCACTGGTACTTTGCGGGGCACGGCGTGACCCGTGTAAACAGAATTGTCGCCGCTGGCTTCATTTATGGAGCCATGCCTTTCCATTATGTGTTGTGCATTGTCATCCAAACAGTTGCATAGTGATATTATTTAAACACGATCGCAGCCGTGTGCGTGTCGTGGGGGTGGGCGGGGTGGAGAAAGGAAAGGTTGGGGACTCGAATTGTGTGATTGACAGACGGGGGTTTTAGGTGGACCTGGCGGGTTGGAGGTGGGGGTATGTCTGGAGCATCCATAGGAATTATTGTTCCCTGCGTGCAGGCCTGGACACAGACGCTGGGAGACAGATTCGGCGAATTGATGAAGCTGCCCGGGTGCAGACGCTGCAGCCCCCCCTGACAGACAGCCACAAAATGAGCTGCTGAATCTTAGCCAGAAAGATGCATTCAATTAAGCTATTTTGCAAGCGTTGTATAAAATAAAAAAATGTAAAAAAAAAAAAAAAAAAATCCTAATTACAATTCTATTACTGCAGGCTGCTCCATGTTCTGGTTTCTGAGACCTTTTGCTTACGCGTGATCAATATAATTTGTGGTTGATTTTTAAATTGCATAATTCACTTGCGAGCACACTATTCTGTTGGCATTAAGCGTTCCATCAAGTGTTATCTAAAATTCAAAGCGAAGCCGCGATCGTAAATTGTGCAAGATGTCAAAAACGATCTGGACTGAGGAGGGTACAGTAGCCCTATTAGCTGCCCGTTAGCCTGCAAGCTAGCGCTAGGTTGCACACAATTTGAGGCCTGTGCATGAAAGCATCATTACATCTTTCTGATCGTTCATCACACATATTTAGGGCTGTTCGGTACGGTAGTATTTGCTGACCTAAATTAGAGGAACACGCCTTCCTCCCTTTCCGTACGAAGCGGTATTTGGATAAATAAACCTGGCTAGTTGCTAATGTTTGCATGCATCTTAGCATTCATAAGCGTCGACTTGCACCATCCAGCTGTTGAGCACATCAACACATTAAATATTTGCATACAAATCAAGTATCGTTCTTTGCTACGGAGGGACTGGAGCTATTTTTCATTTAAGCCGAGTCTGAATTGCGGCTACCAATGGTTTTTATTTAAACGTTGCACACTGGCCTCGTAGTCTGGGCCTTGTCTCTTCATTGGTACCAAAGCTGCTGTGCATCGCTGATAGGTGGTGCTACTAACAGCAAAAAGAAAGAAAGAAAGAAAAAAAAGCTAGCTTGTTTTCTGGCCAGCACAACCAGCCACGCATTTCATCCATCCCTTATGAAGCCGAGTTCTGGAAATGGCAAATTCCCAGTGGTGAATCAAGAGCTTAGCTGGATAGATTTCCAAACTGCGTCCTGGTTTGATCATGTGGGCTTGTCATTATAATTGCAAATGAAGTGCTGCTTTATTTTTGCATCTACCTTAAATTACTAGTGTAACTGGTTTGCATTTTCTGTAACTCCACATTGACGGTGTGGGAGCCATTCCTGCATTAATTGTATTTTAACACTGATTTCACACATTTCTACTACAACAAGAAAATGACCCATTCTGGGTTTTTACTTGGAAGAATACTGCTGCGAAGTTAGAGTTAGAGGAGAAATATTTATATCTTTGACGTGACAGGTAAGGGGCAGATTTTATTTTTCTTAAATTTAGAAATCAATTTATTTGCATGTCATACTTTGGTATAATGTTAAAAAAAAAAGGAGAAAAGATCCATGCCTGGCCACAACTCTAATTCCTGCTCATGTAAATATATTGTGAGATTTAATGATGCTTAATAACCCTCCACTCCTTCATAGCCTTGTATATGGGAGTTCCAGATCATCCCACCCGGAGTCTGAGCTCCTTCACCGGCAAGCCTACGCCACCCCACACCCTCTGCAGGGCTATGCCACCAATCACCACCCAGGGAGCTCTGGCCAAGGCGGGGCTTGGGGAGCAGCTGGACGGAGTTTGGGTGAGATAAATGTCATACCTTCTCTGTCACGACCGTAAGGGGCCCTTGCAGTGAATTATTGCTTCACTCCTTTTATGTGCTGTCTTAAATTAGGGATAATGAATAATGTGCTCATTCCCGCACAGTGCGTCCAAGACTCCACATTGTTCTTAGGAGTGCCTGTATTCTGCTTTTGAACTTGGTTTTTGGGGATTTCAGCAATATAGTTAATTGTTTTAGTTGAACGTACGCTTGGCATTTCACAGTTCAGGTCTAGACTGTATTAATAATCATTCTTATTCAGGTTTGTGTTCATATTCAATCTTTATCTGACAGAGGAGAGATTAACAATCGCAATCAGATTATTCATTTCTATATATATTTTTAAATTTCCTTCCGACAGGTCTGTCCGGGCTGTTCGACACTGGTCTCCACCATGCCAGCCCCTCCGCCCCTGACGCCTCCGTCATGAATCTGATCTCAGCCCTGGAGTCCCGGGGTCCTCAACCTCCACCTTCTGCCTCCTCCTTACTTTCCCAGTTCCGCACACCATCCTGGCAGACAGGTGGGACCACGTGAAATCTCATCCATGTGTTGATTGTCAGCGGTCCCCATAGCTGGTATCGTAGTTAAAGATGTAGTAGAATTGTTCTCGTGCCGCTTACATTTTCCTACGCAATTTAAGCATTTAGCTGTATTTTAAATAGATGCAAGTTGAACGTAAATTTATGTTTTCACTTTTGAGTCCGTGACATGAAAATTTGATGATAGTAATTTTTCCAAAATGTTTTCCTTTTCCTAACAGCGATGCACACGCCTGCTCCTCCTGAACTCTTCATCTCCGGAGCCCTTCCTGGCTCTGGCTCTTTCCCTTCCTCCTCAGCTCTCTCAGCCTATCAGCATCCAGCATCCTTCTCCAGCCGCTCTTTCCCTGCCGCCTCCCTTTCCCTCCAGGATACGCCCACATTTAGTCCCACGTCTAATGGCCTCCTGTCCCCTCATGACCCACTACTACACATCAAGGCTCCCTCCCAGTCTAGCCTGGGTTTTGATAGACTCCTGTCCTCGCAGGGTGCTGCCGCAGCTGCGTATAGGGGCAGCCAGGATCCCACGAGTGCCACATCAGCCCAGGCGTCATCTGCTAGGCACCTGCAGTCGCACCAGTTCAACCTGCTGTCGTCACAGCTACAGGACCAGTCGTCCCAGCTGTACAATGCATCAGTATTTTCCTCTGCCCAGCCGCAGTCTCAGAGCCAGTCCCAGTCCAACTCTGCCCAGGAACGGGCCGTACCTCGACAGGACAGCGTCATCAAGCACTACCAGCGACCGACGCCATCCCAGTCGCAGCTCTCGTCCTCTGCTGCCCACTCCCTTCAGCACTATCTCAGCTGTGGAGGCGCTGGGTACCAGCAGATTGCCACTCACCACAGGCATGCTGGGCTTTCGTGCAGTCCACTGGGCGACCAGAGTCCCTCATCCGATCACAAGCCTGCCACTCGCACTGAACAATATCGACCAATAAGTCAGCCTCCCTATTCCTCTTCGTCGTCATCCTCCTCCTCTTCCTCAGCTGGCAAAGGTACCAAAAGCAGCTCCAGTAGTGGCTACTCTTCTGCGAGCTCAGCGTCATCCTCAAGAACGCCCCTCACACCCCCTTCTGCATCCTCAACGTCCTCTTCCTCCTCTTCTTCCTCTGCCACCTCTGGGGCTCATCCCTCTAACTCAATTCCCACCTCTAGTTCCAGTGCTGCGCCATCAAGACAGCAGCCACCACCCCAGGCTCCTCCTCCCCCTGCCCCCCAGCAGCAGCAACCCCCTGTGACCTCAACCTCAGCCCCTCAGTCACTCCCTAAGTCCTGTCTCTCAGGCTACGGTTCTCCCGTTCCTCCAGTGAAGACCCCAACCTCCGCTCTTACTGGCCAGACCCCTCCCCAACAACAGACACAGTCATATTCCCCCAATCAGCCCCCCACTTCTCACCTTGCTCAGTCCTACGGGGGCTTCAGTTCACCACAGGCCCAAGACCTGAGCTCAGGCACGACAGGAAAAGGCTACGGGAGTTTAGGAGGACGCAGCCAGTCATACTCCACTGACATATACGGGACTGACTCTGCATACGGATCGCTTCCCTCATCTCTGGCTGGAGCTGGGAGCCCGTCACTGGGTTACGGAGCCCCAGGTCATTCCCCGGCACTGTTGAGATCCAGTGGCTCTTCAGGGTAGTGGAGCGTCAGCTGGAGGGAATAATAGTGGCACTGGAAGTGGTAACTCTGGGTCAGCAGGAGGAGCAGGAAATAGTATGACCAATGAGAGAGGTGGAAGCGGTAGTGGTGGAGGGTCCTACCACATTCCTGATTCTAGTCCCTCTCCATCCGGCAATTCGGCCATCATTCGTCCGGGGTTGCACTCTCCAGTGCCAACATGTCCAACACAATCTCCAGGGGGTGCAGGATCTAATAAATATATTTCTTCAGTTCTTTCCCCCACCTTCCTATCCTCTCCACAGGGATACCCTGATACCAGAGGCCCAAGCTCGCAGCCTCAGTCCTATCATTCCACCTCCTCCAAAACAAAAGCCGACGCTTCCATGTTAGGAGTCGGCGCCCAGAGATCCCAAGAGGAAGTAGACGATGACGATGAGTTCTTGATCCAACACCTGCTGCAAGCACAAGCAAGTCCTGCTCCTCAGGCTTCGCATCACCACCCTCAGCAACAACCCCAGCAGACGTCACAGCAAACGCAGCCTCAGCCCCAGTCAGTGCCCCCGGCCACTGATTCAGGCAAAGGGCTGAGTTATGACATGAGTAAAACGTCTGAGGAGCGCTACCACCCCCAGAGTGTCATACGCACGCACAGCGCTACAGCCACAGCTGGCGTAGGTAATGCAGGGGCAGGGGGATCCATCTCAGGACTGGATAATCAGCTGGAGATGTCGCTAAAGAAACAGCATCAACACCATCACCAACAGCAGCCACAGCAGCAGAGGAACGACAGAGCTGTTGGAAGCAGCAGGAGCAGTGGAGGGAGAGGCAGCGCCGAGCAAGTACACTCCCATCTCCATCACCATGACAACTTAGGCTCAGTAGTCCACTATGGGAGGGGAGATCCATACAGCCAACACTCTCTTGCTCCCCAACACTCCTCACACAACCAGCATGTTTCCTCACACAGTCAGATACCCCCCCACACTCAAATGGAGCTTCAGAAGAAACCACAAGATCGCGCTGAAATCCCTTTCCCTCGGAAAACCCCAGAAGTCCAGCAACAGCATTCCCAGGCTCAAACTGCCGTGTCCCTCATGGACTCTCCGACTGATCAGTCTCGCCAGCCTCCTCACCTACTCCAGTCCGTGTTGTCCCACACCACCCGGAACAAGCTCGAGCCCCATCAGCAGCACCACAAGATGGACTCCCATCGGCCACACCAACAGCATCACAAAATGGACTCCCACCAAGCGCATCAGCAACACCCAAAAATGGATGCCCACGCTCAGCATCCACAGCACCACAAGATCGATTCTCATCCACAACATCAACAGCATCATAAAATGGACTCTCATCCCCAACAGCAGCACTCAATGGGCCAACAGCAAGCTGTGATGGAGAGCGCTGGTGGAGCACTTGGCACAAGTAAGCATCAGTCTCAGTCCCAGACCACTCAGCTCCAGCTTCAGCTCCAGTCCCAGGCTTTGGAGGTTGCAGCAGCTCACTACAATCACGGGCCCCCTCCACATCAGCATGAGCCGGGCCAGGTCAAGCAAAGCTCCGTGGTGTCTTCGTTAGATATGTTGGAGCGCTCCCTCTCTCAGACCTCCAGCACGGATGTAGCCGTTGTGGAAGACAGACGAGGTGGACCTGGCAGCGGTGGAAGGAGCGGCGCGGGCGGTGACCGCCACAGACAGCAAGACCAACAGAGGCAGCACCCATCCCACCACCACTCGCAGCCACACCCAGCCTCCGAGCTCCACTCTTTCCTCTCGGAGCCCGATATTGGCTTATCCACCCCGTCACACATGCACCATCTTTCACAGCATCACTCGCAGCAGCAGCAGCAGCAACAGCACCCCGGCTCTCAACACCCACAAGTTCACTCTCATCACCCTCACAGCCACCCTCACCATATACCCCCGCCGTCAGCCTCAGCCCACTCCCAACCTCAGCCCGACCCACAGCAGGCACTGTCATCTCAACTACCCCCTC
The DNA here is from genome assembly GCF_901000725.2 of Takifugu rubripes. Lineage (NCBI taxonomy): Eukaryota > Metazoa > Chordata > Actinopteri > Tetraodontiformes > Tetraodontidae > Takifugu > Takifugu rubripes. The sequence goes on from NC_042285.1 coordinate 12,357,593, forward strand.
AACAGAGCACCCTGGACCAGCAACGCTCAGAACAGCACCAGTTTGATACCGTTAGCCCAGTGGAGAAAGCAGAACAGAATCAACAAAATAACCGCTTTGTACCCCTAACGTCTATCTGCTTCCCAGATTCCCTTCTTCAGGATGAGGACCGCTCCTTTTTTCCAGGAATGGAAGACATGTTTTGCACTGAGGACTACAAGTCGAGCTGTGCTGGAGGTGCAGGACCTGGGCAGGACGAGATGAATGAAAGCCACACTGGACAAGAGGGAATGGATTCCATGAAAGCTAGACAGAGTGGAGGCGGCTCAGGTGGTAGCGGCGGGGCTGGCTATGACATCATGGGTCACCATGGTGGAGATCAGGGTTATGAACCCTACTGTCATGGTCTGGAAGAGCCCAGCAACAACACCATGACTTTAGATCTTGATTCCCTCAAAACCCACGAACTCCCTTCTACTGTTAACACAGAACAGCTTGGATTAATACAGTCTCAGGCTCCTGCTATGGGTATGGGCTCCAATGCTGCTGGCCCTAACAACTCTGGAGCTAAGATGTCTGCTGGGCCAGGAGGAACTAGCACAGGCGCTGGTCCCGGAGGTCTCCAGTCTCCGATTTTTTGCTCGTCTCGTCCCAAGAAACTTCTTAAGTCCAGTTCTTTCCATCTATTAAAGGAGCGCAGGGACCCCAACACATTGCCGAAGAAAAGTTATGCCCAGGAATATGAGTTTGAAGATGATGAAGATAAAGCTGACCAACCAGCCGACATCCGGTTAAATAGCCGAAGGCTTCCGGACCTGTTGCCTGACTTGGTGTCCAGCTGTAGAAAGGGAGGAAGTGGCTCTTTGAGCCCTCTAATGAGTGATATTGACTTCTACCACTCGTCTGGCTACTCCTCTATGGGTTCACATGCTATTTTGCCTCAGGATGGGCCCAAGAAGAGGGGCAGAAAGCCCACAAGACCCAAGAGAGAGGGTCCTCCCAGGCCCAGAGGCAGGCCACGCATCCGCCCAATGCCTGAGCCTTACGCGCCACGAGGGATGATGGGAGAAATGGGAGGCACTGGAGTAGGTGGAGGCTTCACTGTAGAAGGACGAGGTAGAGGCAGAGGTCGCGGAAGCCGAGGCCGAGGAGGAAGGAGGGAGGACATGTACATAGAAATGAGCGGGAAGGACCAGGATCAGATGCACCACCATCACCTTCATCAGCAGCAGCCACAGCAGCTTCATCCCCCTCCGCAGCCCCCACAGCAGCTACATGAGCCTATTCCACCTCTGAAGGTCAGTGTTATCCAGGCTAGGGAAAAACACTTTATAATTAAACAAAGGAAGTAAGTACGGAAAAAAAAAATGGTGGCAGTTGCAAAGGAGTGATTGGTGGTTCATAGTCGAAGAAGAAAGGATCTCCTAATGTGTATAATTACTGATAGTGAGGATAGTTTATATATATACATACATACTGTACATACACATTATCTGTGAAAATAGTTTGAAATTTTTGTTTTCCAAAATTTCTTTCAGATCAAATTACCCATCGGTACGTTGTCCTCCTCTGATGCCTTGCTGAGGACAGATTCTTTATCTGGCACAGACCCTGCTCTGTCAGATGGCTCTGTGGGCTCTGCTCCCTCTCTGGGTTTGAGTCCGGGACCACCCTGCAGCACTGACAGCACCAGAAGTCAGGAGAAGAACAAGCAGAAAAGCCAAATGATGAGTGAAGGTGTTGATGAGGAGGGCCTGGACGACAGGGTGAGAATTATGACATTATAACATTGATATCTGATCCGGACATTTTCATTGACTTGACTGTAATTGTGGTGTTTGATATGATGGTATGATTATTTTATTTTGTTCCTTGTAGGGTGATGAAAAGGATTCTGAATCCAAAGCTGGGTTTGTTGCTTCGTTTTTGGATTTTCTTAAGTCAGGGAAGAGACCACCCGGCTTGGACATTTCTCCAGGAATGGACCATGACAATGGTGAAACCTCACCTTGTAAGTCAGGAGGCCTGCGCCCACTCTCTCCCGCCCCACCTCCTCCACCCCCACCACCGCCCTTTGGTGACAGTGAGGGGAATGGCGGTTTAGCTTTGGGCAACTGTTCCAGTCCTAAACGCTTGGAAGATGAGCTGAAGAGAAACCTGGAAACATTGCCATCTTTCTCATCTGATGAGGAAGACTCGGTAGGGAAAAACCAGGACCTCCAGAAGAGCATCTCATCAGCCATCTCTGCTCTGTATGATACCCCTCAGCTAACAGCTAACATCCAGCCCCAACTTTCTCCATCACCCCCCCAGCCTCAGCCTCAGCCCTCTCAGTCTCCACTCACCCCCCCACTGCAGCCCCCTGCACTTAGCCCTCAGCCTACCATGCACACGCCTCAAGATATGAACCAGTCCAGCGAGCCGGATGTGCTCCAGCCAGAAGATGGACACATGGAAGACAGTAAAGAGCAAGAGGAGGAGGAAGAAGAGGAGGAGGAAGAGGAGAGGAGCACCGGTGGGGATGGAGAAAGTGATATGATGGAGGAAAGAGAACCACAGCTAGAAACCTTGGGTGCACCTAATATCGAGGGTAAGATTTCATCCATGTCTTATTTCTCCAGGTCATTTTTTAGGCAAATGTACGAAGATTCTAAATTTAGGACTGCCCTTAACTTTATTCTCTCGATTTTGCTTCTCTAGCTCCCCTCCTTGAGGTTCCCTCTGCTCCAGCAACTCCTCAACCTCCTTCTGTTCCTCCATCACCTGCCTCATCCTCCTCCCCCTCTCATTCCCCCCTTCCTCCCCTCTCAATCCCCTCACCCTTACCTCCACCAGAAGAACAACAGGGGGCTTCTCAGCCTCCGAGCCCCGCCGCTCCCACATCACCCTCTTCGCCCCCTGCATCACCCGCTGCCATCCCTCCCCCAGCCTCACCCCAACCTCCCCCTGTTTCCACTCCTCCCCCACCTCAGAAAGACTCTCCCATGCCGTCTCCATCACCAGAGTCCCCCGCCTCACCCGAAGAACCTCTACCACCAAAAATCACCTCACTGCATCTGGCACAGAAGCAGGAGGATGCTGCCATTGCTGGAGAGAGTGAGGAGGATGAGAGTGAGAGTGGCGGCGAGGGCATCTTCAGAGAAAGGGACGAGTTTGTGGTGCGAGTGGAAGACATCCGTACTCTAAAGGTAGTGACTCTTGTTGTGAAACGTTTGTGTTACACCTTCAAAACCGCTCAAGAAAAATGGACTTCTGCAGGCCTGCCCTGTAGCCTTGTTTAGACTATTCTAATGACTGGTCTGGATTTAAAGACTCATATGTGCACATTTGGTCACAGGTGGCCCTGCAGACGGGCCGGGAGCCTCCACCTATTTGGAGGGTGCAGAAGGCGCTGTTGCAGAAGTTTAGCCCAGAGATCAAAGACGGACAGAGGCAGTTCTGCGCCACAAGCAATGTGAGTTCCCACCAAGCAGTTGGGATTCAAACCTGCAAACATTCACATTGATGCACCATGGTTCAAATTCTGGTTCATAAGTCCTGTATTTTATACTGCAACGTAGGCGTGTGCGCGCGCGTGTGTGTGTGTGTGTGTGTTTATACGATATTAACACATTTTTTGACCTGTTTCTGAATCAGTATCTGGGCTATTTTGGAGATGCCAAGAAGCGATACCAGCGAATCTATGTCAAATTTCTGGAGAATGTCAACAAGAAGGACTATGTGAGAGTCTGCTCTCGAAGACCTTGGCGCAGAGCCACACCTGCTGTCAGGTATTTGACGCATAAAAATCTGTGGGTAGGGAATTCTGCTTTATTAAGATGAACTGAGATCAGAATTCCTCTTCCTCAGTTTGGTACTAGACCTAAGTAGCACGTGGTGAAATTGCCATCCATTGGAATTTAATTGGGGTGCTTTTGCACTTTCTTCCTGTGTCACAGGCGCCAGCCCCTCCCCAAAATGGCTTCCCCTCCTGCCACGCAGGTGCCGCTAAAAGTTGAGAAAGAGGAAAGAGTGACCCCGCCAGTCCAGAGGGACCAAAAGGAGAAATCATCTACAGCAGCCATAATGACAAAAGAACCACGGGAGAGTAAGGAAGCGTCAGCTTCTGTACTCAAAACAAAGGAGAGGGAGAAGGAGAAGCGAGTGCATCTCCAGCAGGAGAAAGTCGAGAAACGTGCTGCCACGGCAGAACGAGGGAGAGGAAAGGAAGAGAAGAAAGCATTGGAGAGGAAGGAGAAGGAAAGGGCTGAGCGCCTGCCTAAGTCCAAGCTAGCCAAAGTGAAGGCAGAGCCACCACCCAAGAAGAGGAAGAAGTGGCTGAAAGAAATACCCTCATCCTCTGACTCGGACTCCTCCGAGAGCGAGAATGAAAGTAAGATGCTGTTGAGATGTTTGGGTAGTGTCTCCTGGTATTTGTCAGAAGGTTGGTTCTGGATTGAAGCTCTGGCTCTCTTCCTCACAGTGCCAGTAAAAGGTGGAGTGAACAATCGGGCAATGAGGGAGATGTTCAGGAGTTATGTGGAGATGCTGGTCAGCACTGCTTTAGACCCTGACATGATCCAAGCCCTGGAAGATACAGCCGGTGAGTAAGCCCACTTGGTGACTCTTTACTGACAATTAAAGCCTCTTTTTAAATGCTACTGACAAGTACAGCAGCAGCAGCACCGTGAGCCCTCATGTGAGTCAGTTTTGCACAGTAGCGTTTCAGGATTAGTCTCGAAAATGACAGCTGAAAATTTTAAATTGATCAGTTTGAGGATCCATTTACATCAAGCTTGGCATGGTGTTCTGAAAAGATCAGCTTTGAGTCTGCCTTTAGTGTTAGAATGATTGGCAGATGCCTGAATAATAACTCGCTGTTTCTTGATTGGCCCCCAGATGAGCTTTACCTCCCCCCGATGAGGAAGATTGACAGCATCCTCAGCGAACAGAAGAGGAGGTTGTTGAGAAGAGTCAGCATGAGCTCTCAGCACCAGGTAATCTGTCCTGCCTGTCCTGCTGGCCTTTCCCCTCTCTCATAATCCTGGATTTTCTCCTCCATTTTTCTTGCGCCCATGATTTAAACTGGTAGAGGCCTATTTTGAGCAGGAAATACACAGCAATAATGACAAAGATTAAAAATGATAAATCTCCTGCCTCCAGGGTGTGAGGATGGTCTATAGGTTTGGATTTAAAGTAAAATAATTTGACGACCATTTAAAATCAAATTAATAATAGAAATTATACAAAGATATTGGTAATGGGTATATATTTATCATTTCATTTTTCTTCTGTATCATTTTTGACCTGCGTCATCCGTGTTCTGCCTGGTAGGAGGTTCTGCATGCATACCCCCAGATCATCGTGGACCCCCTGGATTCAGGTGTGGTGAGGGTGCGACTCAGCGGGGATGCTTACAACCGCAAGACTCTCAACAGAGTTAAGAAGTCTCTGCCTAAACCACAGGTGAGTGTGTGTGTGTGTGTGTGGGGGGGGGGGGGGGGCGGTGTTCAGAGGGTCAGTGGGAGCTGCATCGATTTCAAGTTTAAAACATCCTTCACGAAGGGGGATTTGGTGCTTTTCAATTTAACTTGAGCTGTCAGGTATTGCATGGGTTTGTTGGTTACCATGGCAAAATTGTACTGTCTAACCAGCTGATTGATCCTGGTTGTCATGGATACGGAATTGCTAATCACTGTAAAAAGAAGTTGGAGAGTGAAAGCATGTGGGGTGTGTGACAGGTGGAATAAAACCCTCTGGGTTTGTGAGGCTGCTTCACTTTTGTGAGATTGAATTAGTGCTTCTTTTTTATTAAAGCTTTGCCTTTTATTCTAATCTCAATTTTAGGACATTAAACTGTCAGCGGATTCATACCGGATCTACAGTCTCTACCACTCTCTACATCACTATAAATACCACACCTTCTTACAGTGCAAGAAGGAGGTAAGCAAACGTCGGCATACACCAGTTCTGTTGCATCAATTCAACCATGATTCTGAAAGTCTGTTTACCCCCCCCCCCCCCCCCCCCCCCCCAGACCCACACCATTGAACAGGCAGCTGAAGACCCCGGTCAGGAGGAAGTGGTGCAGCAGTGCATGGCCAACCAGAGCTGGCTGGACACCCTCTTCAGCTCCTTCATTGAGCTGCTCACGCTCAGCACCAAAGCCTGAGGTGACTGCAAAAAGGAGAGAATGAAGATTTACGAAAAGAAATACAAAAAAACAAAGATGGATCCTACTGTACAGCCCCCCCCCATCGACTCTCCTCACATCTCTAAGATCTGAGGATTGATTTGCAAGGCCAGTGCCGAACACAAGGGGGTCTGTTCATGTGACCTCAGACACTGGCCTCTTCTTTTTCTTCTTGATGATCAAAAGACTAAAGAAATGTCTTACTTACTTTGTGTGAAGGAATGGACCCCCCACCACCACCCCTCCAGGGGCCACAGGCATGTCAAGATGGAACTGGCCCATTGGTTTAAAAAGAAAAAAAAAAAAGGAATTGGATGGACAACAGAGGAGGAGCTTCAAACGCCAAGTCACCGGAGGAGTCACTGACATCTTGTTAACTGTGTGTCATAAAGACAATAGCTCAAAGAGAAACTATTACCACTTAGTTTTTACATAAATTATTTTTTGAAGACTAACGTCAGCTGTTGGCTTTTGAAAAGAGTGGAAGAAGGTGAGAATGCTTTTTAAAACTGTGTGCAGAGTGTGAACATGGACTCGTCCTCAGATTGACATGAAATGTGATGATAAACACACTCTTTCTCCTCTCTGTCCCTCATCCAGTATTCTGTGAAGGGCAGCTCCAGCCTGCTGTGTGATAATATATAAACACATTTTTATTATTTATATGAGGAGGTTTTTAACTTAAACTCTCACAAGCACTGGGTGGCTGCCCTAGCATTTTATTGTTCTTATTATTTTTAATTTGCCACAGGTTCAGTATACAGTTGTTACCCACTTATCCTAGCCGTCTTCCCCTCTGCAGAAAAGAACAGATGCTGAGACAGATATATGGGGTGTAATAAGGTGGGTGTAAAATAACAAAAAAAGAAAGAAAAGGAAGAAAAAAAAAGATGGGAAATTCTATTTGAAACTTAACATTGTTGTGCTTCTGTTCATCATCATTCATGCAGGTGCAAGAAAAAAGTAAACTATCCGTTTCCCACATGGGAAGGAGTATAAATAAGTAATATTTAAAGAAAGTCATTTCATTTTTATCATTTTGATGTTTGTGCATACTATGACTTATTTTGAAAACAATCTAATTTTCCATAAAAAGGAAAAAAAAAGTGTTGTAAATATTGTACAGTTCTTGATGAAATTCTTTGTCCTTCTGTACATTAACTCTCCTGTATTTGAGAAACAAATAAAACCTGCAAAGAACAAACGGCGTTTTATTTCCCTGCAGCATGTCTTTCCCTGCGTCTTTTCCTTAAGACCGTTTTTGAGAGGGGGTTTGAGCTGCCTGGTCCATATGGGATTATGTACATCGGGTTACATCCAGAAATCAAAATAAATATGAGGTCAGAATTAGACCTTCCTGTACAGGTCGCCGCACATACATGTTTGCTAATATATAATCTAAATTGAATTTAGATTGTTATTATTTGTTGTGAGGGTGTGATTCTGTCGGTCATGAAATTAATTTAAAAGGCTAATACGGTAATTAGAGTGTAATTATGTCTTCACACATAGGGGTTATCAGTGCTGCGCGCAATGGTGGGTATTAACTCCCCCTAGCGGTCTCTGCAGGTATGGTCTGTGACGTTTCTGTGACGTCAGTTGGAAAACGAAACTTTGCTGTCGGAGTTTCCCGAGAAAACCAGAAACATTCGATTCTTCGGGAATCTGCAAGTGAGACCTGTCAAAGGTTCACAAGGTGAGTGAAAGACTCACAACGAAGCCGCCGTCTCGCATCGTGTCGTCCATCGATACCGGTCAGGTATGTGGTTTATTCAGAGGGGACGTTGTTTTTGGCCAAATCAAGACTGCTGGTGCTACATGGTAACGTGTCAGTAGACAGGACTAATGTGCCCATATTATTATTATAATTATTATAATTATTATTATTATTATAGTGTTTTTGGAAGGTTGACACAGCTTCATTTCATCCACTTCCTCATTTAGTAGATTCCTCCCAGACTGCAAATGAGTTATGCTTTTTAGGTTTTCTGTCCTCTTGATCAAGCTCTAAAATCGGTTTACCCCCCCCCCCAAAAGAATTCGGGAGTTCTGTAAAAGTGTAGTTTCGTTCGACTCTATCTCCTCCTTCTTACAACTCAGTTGAAAGATTATTTTAGCCGAAATCTTGATTTTAGATCTTAGAGCAGAGTCCTCTCATGTCTAAATTATTGCATTAAACACTAAACAATGTTAGGTGACATGATCGTGCTTTTTACCGATGATCAGGTTTTTAATGAAATTTGCTTTGGATAAATAATCCAATAATAAAAGCAACATCAGCCTATTGTTCGAAAAGGTCACATTAACGGTTTTGTTTTTAAATGAGCACAATATTAATTTATTTCCATTGTCTTGATACTAAAACTGGGACATCAAGGCTGTTTCCTCTTCCTCTTCTGCAGAAATGTCTCACTGTAAACCGCTGCTCATCCCGTGGCTGCGAGAACACGTCAACAGCAACAAATATCCAGGAGTCCAGTGGACCAACCCGGAGAGAACGGAGTTCTCCATCCCCTGGAAACACGCTCTAAGGCAGGACTCCTCTGACGCCGACATTCTCATCTTTAAGGTGACTGACTGCACGTTTCTGATGAAGGGGAACGCGGATGTTGCCCACACAAAAAGGCTAAAGCATGTATCCTCCCTGCAGGCCTGGGCAGAGGTGAGTGGAAACGGACGCCCGCATGGGGACACATCTGTCTGGAAGAGGAACTTCCGCAGCGCCCTCCGAGCGAAGGGCTTCAAGCTGGTTTCCGACAACAAGAACGACAACGCAAACCCCCACAAAGTCTTTCGCTGGCCAGAGGAGTCCCCTTCCGCAAGTGAGGACCTGTTTCGCTGCATCCTGTGAAGTATATTAGTGAACCTGACCAATATTAAACCTACTTCCTGCTACTGGACCTACATGTACTGTTCAGGCTGCTTTAGAAACAGCAAGTTATATATATAAATCCTCTTAAGACCCGAGCTCTTGTTTGATATGCAATTTTTATTTCTCTTTGCTATAGGCCCCAGTTAAGCAGAATTAATTACTGTGGTAATCTAGCCCAAAATGTGATGTCCACACATGTGGACGCGGGGTCTTAAGAGTCAACTCGACTCTAAACTGTGGGAAATTTTGGTCTTGCACATGCGCCGCAGTTTGAAATAGCATAAGAACCTGCTAATACCGTAAACACATGCTGCTCATTTATGCTCACGCACGAGTGTGTGAGGGCCGTCCTACAGTACGCCTTAATGGCCTCCTAATTACCATTCATCTCGCATTCACTTATGATTGGGTTTGTGGTTTGTGGCTGAGATTTTGTCAAGCTGCTATGCAAATTCGGGAACGCGAGTACAAAGCCATTTGTAGAGGAGATTAGAAGATGAAAGGGCTGTTTTTGAGCAGAATCAATCCTGAAAAGCCGCCTGAGCTCTTTTCTTTTACTCTCCAAGAAAATTCCTCTGGCAGAAACCAGAGACAAGGTGAGCCCGACCTGCACGAGGATCTGGGCCTTCCTACACAAGAAGTGAGAAAGTCAAATGCAAATGATGGATAAAATCAGATTCCAGGTGATTTTATTCATGTGTGTCTGTGCTATTTTAGAGCCAGGCGCAGCCCTTTCAACATTGCCTCTATCTTCCAGAAGAATCTGTCTTTTTAAGTAAGGAATGGAAGTGATGTTTATTTATTGACTTCACTTCCTTTTGTACTTCAGTAGACCGATAGACAGATTTAAAGAGCAGTTCTTATCATGTTTCTCACTAGTTGACTCCACCGCCAACAATGATATTCTACAGGATTGTCTACAAGGACTGAATATTGGCCCAGAAACAGGTACACCTATCAGCTCAGCTCCTCTCCTCCTCACACGTTCAGCCGCTGAAGGTAGAATTTATTTTATTTTTTTCTCCCTGGAAAATAGTTTTTCGCTTTTTCCAACTTTTCCCACAGAGGGCACTGCAGGCTTTGAGCCTTCCCCTGAGCAACAGCGTCTCCAACCGCAGGCTGTGATTGGTGGGTGCGTGTTGCCTGGGCAACAGCAGTATCCAGTAACGTTTGAGGGTGCAGCCGGCGAAGACCAGTTGCCTGAGCAACCAGCACATCCAAAGGAGGAGGCTGAGGGAGGAGCCTGTGGTGGGCAGCTGGCTGAGCAGTTCATACATACAATGAACATGACGAGTGATGGAGATCATTTCAGTGAGTTGGAGACCGCTGCCCCCCCTCCCCCAACATGCTATTGTAGCAGAGTTTCGAATGTGCAGCTCTTACACGCCTTCTGTCTCCATGACTCCTCAGAGACTCAGTTCAGGGTGTCGGTGTACTACAGAGGGGTGAAGGTGTTGGAGCAGCTGGTCGAGAATGAGGCTGGAGTCCGCTTAGTCTATAGGTAACATTGCAATGAGCCTCTCGTGACATCCAGCATGTCTGACAAATATCCTGTTGTTTATTTCAGATCTATGAGATTGATAGTGATGTATGTATAAAATTAGCATACGGCTCATTACAGTAGTAAGCTAAGTGATTCTCTGGGACATACTTGCCACATTTTATTACAGCTTCCTGGCTAATGTTTATGTCAGACTATGGCCTGAGATTGTCCTTTCTTCCCTTCAGGCCTGATCTCTTGGGTCCGGTCCTGGATCCCAAGTCCGGCCTCCACATGGTCTCTTTGCCGAGTCCTGGCTTCATCCTCGATCAGAAGCAAGCCGAACTAACTCAGCGCATCCTGGACAATCTGGGCAACGGTTTGGACGTGGGAGTTTTGGGCCACGTGGTTTATGGTCTGCGTCGAGGTGAAGTCAAGGCGTTTTGGAGCATCTCCAGGTTCGACCAGAGCAGAACGCCTCAAGAGGTTTCTAAACTGGAGCCTCAACCCCTTTACCTGTTCAAGGATTTTATACAAGGTGGATGAAACAAACATCACAGATAATTACATGAAATTCGATCTTCACCCTCATGGAATGTAGCGTCTTTTTATCATTAGGAATTCTGGATTTTGTTAATGGCAGAGACAGCCCTCCCTATTCCCTCTTCCTGTGCCTGGGGGAGAAATGGCCAGATCCAGACAGCAGACCTTGGGAGAAGAAACTCATCACCGTGGAGGTGAGAGAGCCTCGTGAATGACGAAAACTCACAGACAGCATGCAGAGACGTCCTAGCTGAATTCTAGTTTGGCAGCTGAAGTATAGTTTGTTGCACAAACCTGTCAAAGGCTGCCCACTTCTGCAAATCTGCCTCACTAAATGGAAGAAACCCTAAACCCAGATGGTGCAGCAGGTGTGAAAGGTTTCAGTATTTATAGAAAAGCACCGTCTCATTCCAGGCGTCACACCTTCCGCTCGGGTTTAAACAGGTTCTCCTCTCCTCTCAGGTGGTCCTGACCTCCATGGAGCTACTGAAGAACATGGCCATTGCAGGCGGCGCCTCCTCTCTGCAGTCGGTGGAGCTGCAGATTTCACTCGAGGAGATGATGGAAATGTGCTGACAACTGTTGCTGGGCCTTCTCAAGCTGCTGCTGCTTTTACTCTACCCTCTTTATCTTTTACGTGTCTTTTTACGTGACAATACTAATGTACGCCGACATTCACCTTTTCATTTGGATTTTTTTGGAATTAAAATCTTATAACTGACTGTGAGTGTATGAAATAGGCAGGAAGAAACACACAAGAAACCACAGCAGTTACCACATGGAGCAGATGCACAACTTTATTTAAATATTCCTCCACCAAAAATGAGAATACCTGCAGCCCGAAACCACCTGAAGGCAGTTCACACTACAGCCTAATCTGAGATGGTTACCAAGCACAACACTCCAGAGACGTGACCGAAGAAAGCAAACATCACACGTGGAGGCCGCACTGCCTATCATGACTACTGATTTCCAGTCTTTCCCAAAACGTTTCCTTTTTTCCCCGGCGTTTGTCTGTCGTGATCGCGAACCCAGGGGCAGAAAACCCCCTGATCCAGTCATAGAACTTCAGACTGACGTTTGTTGTCATGGAGATAGAGCTTTGTGGAGAACAGCTTTGTGGTCACGTGGTACAACAGTTGCCACGCTCGGACATGGAAACACATGACTAAGATTTACCTTAACATGAGTGCAAGCACAGGAAAACAAAGACTGTGGGGATTATTACAACGAGTTTGTGGGGATACATCTGATCTTTAGAGGTGAATTTATTTAATTATTAACTTTATGTTATTGTGCAAATCCTTCTGCTATTTTAAAATATTCTTGAATCTGTCTGAAGCCTCTAAATAAAACTGGAGCACATGTTACATGGATGGCGTTCTGTTATTACCATGATTCAGTTTGTTCTCCTATCAGCTGAGATTTGTATTTAGCGTGACCTCACTGCTGCGTACCACAGAGAAAAAAAGCATCCTGATTTGCTGACACCTATTTTTAGATAGAATATTTACAAAAGAAAAAGAATTTCAGCGAAGGGCGAGGGATTTTAGTTCTCTCCTTCGTCATTGTCGGAGCCGGACTCCCTCTGCTCGGGGATGGATTTCTCCATCAGTCCTGACATTGACACCAGCTTTCCCTCTGCATCCACTCCTATCGCCTGGATTAGATTGTCTCTGCAAAACAGACGTAAAATGTAAGTGAAACTCTGACATGACCGAGGTCGGCTAGTTTCAAGTGGATAAAGCCGAGGAAAATAATGTGACGAGCCTTTCCACTGACTTGGCAGCCTTGTTGAAGAGCATGAGCAGCCTCCTGGCCTCCTCTTCCTTCTCCTCCTCTGTCATACCCTCCATGGGGTCTGGCTGCGGTGACTCCACCCGTCCCGTCACCGGATTGATGCGATCTTTGACCTTCCGGTATTCCTCTGTGTCGGAGTCAGAGTCGCTGGAGTACTGGCCCTCTGGGCTCGAGGTCCTGAGACCGTGACCACCCAGCAGCCCTCTGGAGGCCAGCAGGCCCGCTGCGTTGCCATAACCAGTGTGCTTGACAAAACGACTCACTGGAAGAAAAACTGCTGCTTTAATTTTTTTTTAATGATAAATGATCTATATTGTGTCACTCAGTTATTTGTTATTTTAGAGGAAATGTAGAGAGGGGACTGGGGTGGCCTCCCAGACAAACTCCTAGGATTTACCCTGTTTGCCCTTACCGTTTTCTTTACAGAGGACAAAGATGAGGTCAGCAGCGCAGTGTTTGAGATCCGTATCCAAATGTGTCATGAGACGGATGAGGCGACTCTTCACGGTTGTGCCCTCCTCTGGCCGGTGGGTTACGTCTCTCAGAGGAGGGAGAATCTAAAGCCAGGGTTAGAACTTCAGCGCATCATATCCTCAAAAGGTTCACTAGTATGGAGGAGCCTTACATGTTTCTTAATGTATCGGCGTGTTTCTCTGTGGGCTCTGCAGCTCTCTGTTAGCAGATTGAGGATTGGCGTCAGCTTCTCCTTCATCTTTTCACCCTGAAAACATAGAGTATGTTGAGTGTTACGTGCAGCTTCTACAGTTTTCTTTTCTGTTAAACATTAAGCCTCTGCTCTCTGCTTTACCGACTCCAGACGTCTCTCCATGAACAGCACCAGGGTGTGGACACAGTCCATGTTGACCCCGAGGCATTGCTCCGAGCCTGGTCCCACAGGCACCATCAGCAGCACGTCGAGGCACTGCAGAGGCAGCGCCGACAGCAGGTTCACCGTGTGACTGACAACAACAACAGTGGGAGCCGATAAGAGCCCTGAAGGATCATTTAAACTGAATAATGAGAGCACATTTTCCTGCTGAATGCAGCCTGACATGAGTTCATTCTTACCCCTGCAGTTCATCAGTTTCATCTGGAAGCAAACAATGCTTCATCAGGCAAACACGTAGAAGCGCCACTAGGTGTCGGTAAAGAGCCGCATCATCCTGGAGGGGAGGGAGAATGAAGAGAATTCCAGAGGAGGAAAGGCTCTGATTTCAGATGCCATCTGAAGCTTGACAGGTCAAATATGCATTCAGTGTCACTGACCTCGCTCGGTTCCTGCCTGTGTGTGCTGTAGGTGATGTTGAAGAGGATTTTGAGGATCTCTATGATGCGCTGTGAGGCTTCCAGTGAGATGGGGGGTGCAGCTGGGCTCAGCACACACTCATACTGGTCCTTCCACTGAACCTCCAGGCAGTTTTCCAGTGCTGCAGTAAGAATAGACACCCCTCCCTCCTAGCAGAGCCACATGATGTGCATGAAAAAAGGGAAAGAATATGAAAAGTGTCACACAGTCGAAACTGCCCAGTGTAAGCACTGTTAAATTAACAGTAAACGTCACAGTAATTAGTGTAGAAACTGAGACCAGGAACCTGCTTAAGCTGAGTCCTGAGCTCTGGTCGGAGTGCAGTGATGAGGAAGACGAGGCGTAGTTCGTAGAACTGGACACTGGAGGGAGGCGAGCAGCTGATACTGGAGGAGAGGCGCTCGATGAGGCCACACATGAGTCTGATGGAAATAATAACCAGAGTTCAACTGTTTGGAAAAGGAAGTCAAGCTCATGACGAGTCAGCAAGATAAGCCAAAGCCACTTTTCTATCAGTGTACCCACGTTTCCACAACAATGATCATTTGTTGAGATGTACCCAATAACGCTGGCGGATGGTTACACAGCAGGGCTGTTGCCTCAGTGTGGGCCTACCTGAGACTGCTGAACCTCTCCTGGGCCCAGATGCTGTTGTAGACCACATTGCACAACACCTTCATTGCCTCCTTCCTCTGTGCCTCCTCTCCAGAATCCTGCTCCTCTTCCTCCGCATCCATCTTGCTCTCCCTGCGGTCCCTCCTTCCTCGCTCTAGCAACTTCTGATGGATGCTGCCTCTGTGCATCTCATTGATGCTGGTCCTGTGGCTGCCTGCCCAGCTGATGCTGTCTAGGTCCCCGCTGTTGGCATTGCTGACGTCACTCTTGGCGTCCTCGTCAAAAGCAGAGCACTCTTCGTTGTGGTCGTCTTCATCTTCGACGCGACTCTGTGACACTTTGGCCTCAGCAAGAGACGCAATAATGCTGTCATAGAACTCAGTGTCGGAGTCGCCCGCGTCCTCACTCCTGTCACAGGTGGTCAGTCCGGCATGTCTGGCCAAGGCCAGGAGGGCAGTGTCTGTCACAAAGGGTCCCAGGACCTTTTTGTCCCTGGAGAGGATCCTCAAGGTGCGAAGACACACTCTCAAGAGATGACCTTTGACTCCAGTTCCTATGAACCTCAACAGGACACCAGCTAAATTCTGGAGACAAGCGCAGATATATTTTAGTGCCGTCCCTTTAAAGAAGAACTGTGAAAACCGTCAGTTACCGGTACCTGTCTGAGGATGAGACCTCGATTCTCCTGGTCATACTCATCACAGTCCGAGTCAGAATCAGCGTAGTCTCTCACTTTATTCTTCTTAAACTGACACAGGAGGACAAAGAACCAAGTTTAATCATTATAGAAAATAAACATTCATGCTTTAGTTGTTTACACCGTACCTCTTCCAGTTTTCTTTGCTTTATGAAGTATTCCATTGACAGAAAGCAGTTCAGCAGAAGAGATTAGCTATTAGACAAAGAGTCATGCAAAGAGGCTGCACTACAGAGCTGTTCAGGATCATGCTAAACTAAGCTGAAAGGAAGGAAATCTTCTGTTTTTCTTGAAAAAGATGCTTTCAAAGATGGTACAGATTGCTAACTATACGTGCAAATACTGTACGCGATTACAGGTGTGAGAAAAGGAGCTAATAAGAGCTTGTTTCTGGCCTCAGGATGCTGCTGTTTGATTTTGTCAATTCAGAATGAATTAGCAGAATCTGATAGTTTGTATTTGTTAAGAGCCACAAAAGAGGGGAAAAACTAAATAGCTGGTATTAATATATGATGCATCACAGGGTTTTGATGACTTTTTTGGCTTAATAGCTTTAGTAATCAAAAAAAAAAAGAACGCTACAGATTTTTAAAATTATTTTAAAAAAATCTGTAGCATTCTTTTTTTTTTTTTAGCATTGTTCATTTGTTATTTCAGTCATTTGAATTATCCATTATTTAATGTCCACAAATGAAGTGGAAGACTTGAGTAGATTAAGATGGGTAGTTGGCAGCTCTCAATCTGCCTGAGTGTGCAGGGAGAGAGGATCAGGGGCAACTGATGCAGCACAATCACTAATCACACACAGCCTGGGAGGGATAGTGACGTGTGTAGAAACACAGGAAGGACGGACTTGACATGACAGCAACAATAAGACACTACTTACTTTCCTTCTGTCTCTCTCCTCTGCGTCAAAGAAGAAGCACTGTGCAAACTGCAGGACAGACATGACGCTTCACTTGTGTTCTCGGCAGCAGCAGCGGCAGCAGCAGCAGCAGCAGCGCTGGCATGTCTTCAGGAACGTGTCAGACGTGTGCGTGTGTTACCTCTTTGTTGAACTGTTGCAGCTGCGCGTCAACACCGTTCTCGTCTCCCTGCTTGATGCACCGGATGATTCCATCCAAGTCCAGGTCCATACTTCCTGCAAACTCAGAGAGACATCAAGAACGTTTCAGGCAGTTTCACAGCATAAAGGTTATTTATTAGTTACATAGAAGCCAGACACACATGATCTGCTCAGCTAAATCTGTAGCTGGCAACGCCTATCGTGGCCCTTACCTTTGACAGTTAAGTTATTCCGTCAAACTCGCAAAATCACCTAAAATCTGCCGAACCAAAGCGATGTGGCTATATCAGCCGTATGTCCAATAAACTCCTGGGTTGTCCTGTTACACCTGTGTATCAGCCTCTCTCTGTCCGTCTCTCCCTCTCCCTGTAATCCAGGAGACACAGGAGCAGTGGAGTGGTTATGGTCATAATCCACTAATGGACTCTCAGCTTATATCTCTGCGTTGACCTTCGGGGCATCTAGCGCACATCTCTCTGCGTCCATCTTTAACACACTCTTCCACCAAATCTCTTAATGGCACAGAAATATTCAGGAATCTGTTATGCTTCTGTGGTTGTTGCGTAACTCCACACGCCTGACAAAAAGGCTTGGGTATTAGATAACATCAATGACAGGTCATACAGCCTTCAAATGTGATCAAAGCTTTCAATCATGTAATTGAAAAGCTGCAGCAATTTGCCCAGACAGTATTATAAATCTGTCGGCAGTACCAGAACATGGAGCTATTTTGTGGCTCACCTAATTTAGCCATAAAGCGGAGTGTCACACAATACTAGCATGAGGAAATTACAAACGATCCTTCGTATCCCGTAAAAGTGAATCTAACGTCTAGTTTCTAAATCGAAAATTACGATCTATTAGAACTTTTTGAAGCAATGGTTATCTTCCTTCTCATCTTAGCTGTTACACGTGTCCTCGAAGACTTGATCCGCGAGAAGATGATATGTGAGTGAGGGACAGGCCTTCCTGACAGGATGCTGGCTCTTGTGACAAGTGGGTAAAGGAAACGCGGCCTGGGATCGGGTGCGTTGGGGCAACAACAGGAAGCACAATGCGTCAGCGATAGCAGGACGCAAGTCATCGCGGCTCTGAAAATAAATAAATTTAAAAAAACAACTATATGAACCCAATGGGGGGAAAACTTCCAGTTGCAACACAGGATTGTTTGATTCATGCTGACACAGACTGACATCATGTGCAGATGTGACACTCGGCATGTAGGCGAACCTCACCAAAACCTCGGCAACATCAGGAGCTTACTCTACTGCATGGATTTGGACTTGTGGATTTCTGAATTTGACCCTTTTAAAGCCCCTTTTTAATATTATTATATTGTTTTGGACAGATTCTGTTTGTCGTTGCTCTCGATTTAGATGACAATAGGTTCACATTTTATTCTAGATGAGTAAAGAAACCCATGAGAGTTTCACGCGCTTTTTACGGCATTAATAAGAATTCCAAAAAGAGTTTTATTTTTGCTCCATTTTAAATATCCAATCCAATAAATGTTAGTACATGAATGAGTAAAAGTTATAGCTCTTCTGTATAGTAATATGATAAGACAATGATGAGAATCAAGCATATTCAAGGTCTCAGTGTGTGTTCACCCAGCAACGCTCCTCACACACGAGCCCCGAGGTGGTCTATGACACCACTGTTGTTACTACTCACACACACATTACGGTGGATTTTCCAATATGCTGATACATCAAATATTTCAGACATACTATGAGGCACCCAACCATTCCTGGGAAGCCTGTACCGCACTCGCCTCTGGGGCCAATAAGCTCTTGAACATAAACTGGCCCAAGACCGAAGTCCTGCAGGTGAGACTGTCCTGATCCACCAATCTTTCTGTTCAACAAGATCCTGGTTCATGTTGCCTACATTACAACACCTTTACTCCACAGTTTTCCAAGCAGGAGCGTAAAACCAGACCGACACGGAGCCCCTGCAGGCGCCTTCATGAGGCCCTGTGGAGACCTCTGTGGTGTCTCCAGAAGGACTAAGCTTCAGGTCTTCAGTCCGGCCTCTGTCGTGTCGGCCCCTGAACAACTGGCAGCCAGGCTGGATGGCTTCAACATCA
The DNA here is from genome assembly GCF_901000725.2 of Takifugu rubripes. NCBI lineage: Eukaryota > Metazoa > Chordata > Actinopteri > Tetraodontiformes > Tetraodontidae > Takifugu > Takifugu rubripes. Next base: position 12,376,212 of record NC_042285.1, read on the forward strand.
GGGTCCTCAGGCGGATCGAAGGAGAGAGCTGGATGTTACCAACACGCCAATACGGGGGCAGATCCAACAACCATCTGCATCCCAACGATGCCCAGAGAGCGCTGATATGGTCACTCCACCTGCCTACTCCTGGGTCATCCCCCACGTGCCGTCATAGGTTTGATGCCCAGCAACAGGCTTGACATAATTAGTTAAGAATATCGGTCAAGAATCAATTGTATGAATATTTGTAATAAGAGAGAGAATAATTTAGGTTTTTTGTATGTGAGGTCTATTATTCAGTATATTACTGAACCAATGAACTATCTCATTATTTCACCTACGGGGGGCATGGTGCTGCTGTGGTTAGCACTGTTGCCTCACAGCAACAAGATCCCGGGTTCCAACGCCTCCCAGTGTCTGCGTGAGTTCTCTCTGGGCACACGGGCTTCCTCTCACAGCCCAAAGATTCGAGCCGGTGGCCCCGTCGGACATAAAACCTATCCAGTCGTGCAGACTGAGACAGGTTTTGGCGCCCAGTGAAACAGCTCATGAATCCAAACAACAACAGAGATTTGTAATCTGGCTGCTGATGCTCTCGTCTGCACGTGTACCTGAAGTGACTCAGTCAGCTCCTCTTCAGACACACACTGCTCACACGCTAGTCACAGGAAAGTCAGACAATGGACTCGAGAGGGGAAGCTGTGATTGAGAAAGAGCAAGAGATGAGAGCGCTGTGGTGTAAACCATCAACCCCCCACGCTCGCTCCTAATGGATTTACTGAAGGGCTAAAAGATTAAAAATGCTGGCATCATTTACCCAGAAATAAATTTTTCATGTGTCCAAATATTTCCTCAACCATCTGTTGCACTGACAACAGCTCCTCTTTGCCCCCATTATCCCTCAGGATTTACTCTCTGGAAAGATGGAGAACTTGTTTTTGAAATACGTGTGGAGGGGTGGATGTGAGCGAAGGCCGGCGGAGGAATAAACAGTGACGGCAAGACTGACTCAAGGGAAAACGGCACAGGAAAAATGGGGCGATAAAGAAAAGCCTGGAGGGGAATCGGTGTTATTTTGGGCTCTGCGGGCTTCCTGCAGGTGATGCAGATGAAAGAATGATTTCTGGAACAATTGCTCAGACGCGAGGGAAGGCTGGGATTAGAGGAGGATATGGATGGGGGAGGGTGCGCGGAGCATAAAGTAAGCATAGAAACGATGTAAACATTGCAGACTCAGGGTCACTTAAAGTTTAAGTACAATACCGTGCTACGACACTTCTGCGAAGAAAAAAAAGAATAGTTCATGCCAGCGACACATCTGTAAACAGAAACGAAATCTGCCAGCATAGGTGATAAATTAGCGTGGGAAATAAGACTGTCAATAACGCCACGTCCCAGAATCCAGACACTCCCCCTACGTCCCGCCACAACACTATAAAGGAGCACAAGTGGACAGGAGTTTCCAAACTTTGCCAGCGAGCAAGTCAATACTGGTTTATTCCAAGAGACGCAACAGGAATTTGGGATTATCTTGGCGGTAAGCGTCATCTTGGATTCATGTATCTGCATTCGGATGAGTCTCTATTGTGGCTTTTGTTTCCATTTATCCACATTTTAAACACTAAATCTGGACACTGCTGTCCTCTCCCTCACTGCCGATTGTCTCACGCAGGCCACTGAGGTATGGAGATTGGCATCGTGCTGCTGCTGATTGTGACTTTGACTGTCGCCACACCGCTCAGACCGACTCCCAGGTAGGAGAAAGGACACCAGTAAGAGTACAGGTGGGAAGAGAAACACGGTGTGAGATCTTAAAGTGTTTCTTTGATGCACTCACAGGCCAGACGCTGTCCTCCCTGCGGGCACTGTCCAGGGTTCAGGGCTGAAAACGGAGACACAGGCGCAACATGCTCAGGCACTGAGGATTGTTCCTTTTATCTCAGAAATCAAAAATCTGAACCTGGAAATCCTGAAACACAGGTACGAAAGGCGTTCCCCGCGACTCCGGTCAAAGGGGATCGAATGAATCATGCACTTTTATTTCAGGAAAGGCATTTTGATCTAAACAACTGGCAGTTTTTGCTTTGAATGGAAAATGTGTGCGATATTAAGGAAGCCTTGACTTAACTTTATTTCTCCACTCTTGACAGAATGGCAGCCAGGCTCCGTCCACGGCGTGCTCCTCAGCGCGGTTGTCAAGTTGGGACGTGCCAGGTCCACAATCTGGCCAACAAGTTGTACCAAATAGGCCAGAGACAGGGTAAAGATGAGTCCACAAAGGTCAACGACCCGCAAGGATATGGCAGATAGGGGGGAAAAGGGGAAATGATCACAGACTAACAGGTGGACAGTTCTCAGCAAAGTCACTTATCTATTTATAACCAAGTATCTGTATTAATTCTGAGTATGACTGACCGGTACTTTGCAGCCTTGTGCTCTGTATACACACTGAATGTGGATATTTCAATGCTAAATCAAATATTTAATCCTTTATCTTCATAAAATAGAAATACTTATATTTAAATGTATTTTACAATAAATATTTAACATAAAAAGTGTATGGGGGTTATTGTTTTTGCTTTGGGTCTTGAGACAAGACGCCCAAAATAATTCTTACAGGTCGATTACGTCATGTGCAGCTAGGAGATTAAAAAACAACTGAAGTGGGATTACGTGTTACTTTCATTAAATAGTACTTTCATTTTCACATTCCTGACTGTATCTACTACCAATTAGCTTTCACAAATTATGATGCATCTGCTGGGGTGTTAATCAAGGTCTGTGATATTTAAGGCAACTGTGGGAGGGTGCACACGCTGGCGGACCCTCAGTGATCCTGATTTCTGAACACCGGCGGTTTCGATTCTGAGTTTGTCCTCAGTCTCAACATGTGATAGGATGATTGAGGGTCAAGCTTCTCATCAGTATTGATCACAGGAGAGGTGTGTCACGTTTGGAGCAACTTGGCTCCTCCTATGAGCTCTGGGCTTGGAGGACGGTGTTTGCTTGCAGACTCCTGCAGGAACCGCACCCTCACCTGGGTGGAATGTCTGCACTTTCCTCTGAGTGCACATGCAAAGATCCTTAATTTCTGGACTTAAATACGCCCACTTAATTTAACTAATGGGTAGACAGCGATACTGAAGGACTGGCCCTTCCTGTCCTATCTCTCACTCAACACAGAAAACTGGGGGGAAAAAACCAACTAAACATGAGAGAGACGGGACAAGAAAGTGGAGGGGGCGGCGGGGACCAGATCCAAAAATCTGAGAAGGACCAGGTGCGTAGGCTTTCTGAAATCAAATAAAATGATTTTTTATTGATGTCATTAGTGTAGGTCCAGCAGTCGTCAATCACCGAAGGGTTCGTTAATTACTAACGAAAAAGACGTAAGGAAAGTTGCGTCGGGAAGTTATTCCCTGGGGCTCCGAGTCACGATTCGTTGCGTGCACGGGCAACCGTGCGCCAAATCCACGAATCATTTTTGGGGTCTGCGTTGTATTAAGTGTGCAAATCAGCCCCATCTGTAGCTAACATAGGCTATGTTCCGATCCTCGGTGTTGTTTACAAGCCCGGTGGAAGTTAAGCTAGCTCGGTTGAGGGAAACGAAACTTCCTTAAATCTAAGCGGTGCTAAACTCGAACCCCTATGCGTCAGTGATCACACAACACAATCTCCTATTAGTTGTTACCGAAATAACCTCAATCCATATACAATTGTATAACTCTAAAACAGACGAAGACACGCCTACTATTGGATGAAGCATCTACTCCCTGCGTGATGGCTAAATGTAGCATCTCATTTAGCATCGTTCTGGCTATCAGTATTATTCTTTAATGTTGGCCCAGGCGAGGTCTGAAATCGAAGGTTAATAGCGCAAAATTAATGGCCAACATATAAAAAGGGTAAAAGTCTCTCTTCTCACAGCAAATATTTCTCTTCCACAAGAAGGTGCGTAACGAGAGGAGGAAGGGCTGCGTCCCATATCGATGTACCTTTCTGCTGGCTCTTGTTTCAGCCGTAGTTGACTGGAAGGGGGCTTGCGCGTAAAAATGGATGGAACGCGACCATAAAATATAGTCTAAGCATCCTATTTTACCATTTAACTTTTAGTTATACATTATTTTTAAAACCTAAAAATCATAATGTGAATGATTTTTCTTTTAACAGTTTTAAGTTTTTGTGAAGCAGAAACCTCTTATTCGTCATCATTTGAGACTCGCAGCGCTGATTAACACATTTTTATTTGTCACGCTTTTATGTTAATGATTTATTATTATAGTGACAATTGTCATGACATTTGTAGATATTTTTCACCTTTATTATTAAAAATATCTAAAATATTTATTGGTCTTTTATTATTTCCCGAATTTTGTACACAGTCTAAAGAAAAATGAGCCACTTTTCAGCTTAGACATGAGCTGGTTCCTAAAGATTTTGGCAGTGAACCAACACTGAGAGCAAAGCAGCCTACTGGGATGATGTGGTTCTATCAGATTCTCCAGATATGAAGGAGTTTGGTGTCTAGGGGCCTTGTTGGTCACAGCAGAAAAGCCTGGCCACAGAAGCCACAGAATATTTTAAAGTGCTTTAATAATGTACTTAAATTACACTGTGAGTTATTAAATATAGATATGCAATACGAGGTATCACGTACAGTGGAGGCAAATATCCTGCTGCTCATTGGTGCATCTGTGATCACTTTGCAAAAAAATAATTGGGTGTTTTTATTCTTAATAATTTAATTAAAGCAGAACTTGACCAAACGGAATAAAGTAAGGGTTTCTAAAGATCTTCCATCTGCACTGTGCGTAGTATCAACTGTACGGAGGGGGTGACCCCTCTCAATGTCAAGTCGTTTTGTTGTACTGCAGAATGTGTGGTATGCACTAAATATACCTTCCCCTGGTCACATCCTATGTGCACATTCTCTGTCTTACACGCTTGCAAACCTGAGTTGAAACTTCAGCCGCTTGTCAGAAGTCACAGTCGGGTGTTCAGACATGTCACATTAGCAGGTAGTTCTGAGCCAACGGTCCTGCTTCCCTTCACCCGGCACCTGCAAGATCTCCTCACATTAGGCTGAAAAATACAGCTAAACCTGCAAGTATTTACGTTGGATCTCACAACCTGTTGAAATATTTACAGAGCTGGATCCCCAAAATCATCAAGAAAAGGATTTGCACCACTTTTGTGGAAGACTCTTTCAGGTACTCTGAACATGTTCCGCTCTTTCACAGCTTTCACTGTTGATGCAACAAAAGATCGTCATGGTCTTCTTCTCTGTGTCACCTCTCACAGCAATGGCGGCCTGTGCCAGTGTGGGGGTGCAAGAGATGCCCACGCTTCGGTGGCTCTGGGAGACTATTTCGGCGCCGCCATCATTAACCACTGGGACAGCGCCCAGCACTCCTCGGAATCCCCGACGGATGCTTTTGGAGAGCTGCAATTTGCTGGCTCCAGCAAGAGACACAGCTATGTAGGTGTCCTCTTTGTTGCCTTGGAATCCTTGATCAGTGTTGGTTGGAAAATGTTAATTTCCTAACCTTTAACCTCCTGCTGAAGCCCCAATCATTAACGCAATATTTAGGATCATTTATTTGCCGTTTCTTTCCAAAACTTGTGAAACATCTTTTACTCAACAAAATATCCGTTGCAGTTCCTGCGGCTGTCCTGGGACACGCCTCCATCTATGGTTTACATCTTGATGACAGCCCACTGGGGGCTTCCTGCTCCTAACCTGGTGGTTTCAGTGGTGGGCGGAGAAGGCAGGACGAAGCTGAAGACGTGGGTACGGGAGGTCATCAGACAGGGACTAGTGAAAGCCTCCCAGAGCACAGGTGAACATACAGCAGCTTTTTTTTAACTTACTGACACAAAGGTAGAATGTTTCTCCATCAAACGACAAAGCTGAGTTTAAAATAGTATTTATTTGTCAATAAATCTACATTGACCAAGTCGATAGAACGTGACAATACGGTTGGAGATTTTGTAAAAAGTGACTGCAGAAACAGAGAGTTGTTTTTTTTTTTTTTTTGGAGCTGCAGCTGTTTCTAAATCAGCCACATGTCTCTCTGGGGTCTGATTCTATTTTGGTGCCACAATGGCCATTTCCTTCTGACTTGGGTGCCAAGTGCAGGTGGCACATCGTGATACTGATCTTCCGTGATCTAAGGTCACGCTAACCAGCTATTTTGTCGGAGGCCTGTGATTACAGAAAGAGTCATGAGGCAGGTGCCAACGTAGGTGGTCCAAACGGAAAATTTCATTTTCAGGGAACAAACTTGTTTGTTAAACTGATGAGTGGAGGCTAGCGTTGTGCAAGCAGCTGTGTTTGACACAAATCAGTGAGACTCTTTCTCCTTACACATGTATTCTGCAACTCTCCCTTCCAGGAGCATGGATTATCACACCGGGTTTGCGTGAAGGCGTTGGCAGGTGTGTGGGAGAGGCGGTGAGGGATCACGCCACCGCGGCCTCATCCGTCTCTCTAAACAAGGTGGTGGCGCTGGGCATCGCTCCTTGGGGGATGGTCCCAAACCGGCAGCAGCTGGTCAACCCTCAGGTCAGACCGGCGCTCGCCTGATCAATTCACCGTATTGGAATGAATGTACAGTTGCATAGTTTTACCTCATTGCAATCAAAATACTTAATGTACAGGGCAGCTTTCCTGCTAAATACTACGTCCAGAACACGTCGCGAGATTCCTGCTGCTTGGATAACAACTACCAGGCCTTCCTGCTGGTGGATGATGGGAGCGTCGGCCGCAGAGGAGGAGAAACGGGCTTCAGGGCCAAACTGGAGGACTACATCTCCCATCAGCGCACGGGCATCTGGGGTGAGACATGAGACCTCATTTTCTTTCATTGGTCAGCAGAAATGGAGGCCCTGTGTTCTCTAGTGGGCAAATGTGTCCACTGCTTCTCAGGGAAACTTCCAGCCACGATCAACGGCTGCGTTTCCACTGCAGGAACTTTGGATAATTTCACAGGGCTGAGACGTTGATACTCATCTCCGCTGCAGGAACCTCCCCTTTTACGGGGCTTAACAGAGTCCCTGCCCCAGAGTAGGTGTTTAGAGCAGCTCTGAAAAACTCCTGGGTGGGGCTTGTGCTTTACTCTCTGCCTATTTACTAAACCTAGAGCACAATGTGATGAGGAACCCAGGCCCAACAGCAGGCGAGGCGTATAAGACGGGCAGACAGATCCTCCAGCACGTACAGAAACACACAGACCAGAAAGGTGGCAACCACCTGACTTAGTTGTATTGCAACGCAGCATGTTCTGTTTACTTAATATGTAGTAACACACTGATGTGCACACGGATATAGCTTGCAGCGGTGGATCGGAACAGTCACATGGGAAAACTGCACACTTCAGCGCTGTAGAAAACCCCATTCTCTTGGAACATTATGCTGCCTCTGCTCCCTTTATCTTTACTTCCTTCCTCATTGTTGTTTTCTGTTATGATTTTTGCTTTTGGCGGCTCGCCCGGGTGACCTCACTTAAAACCCAACAATTACGTGGCGATCGAAACTTGAGGGGGTCCCGCTGCGCGGTGGTGACACAACCATCGAGAGGGCAAGTGGGAGGAACTCCAACAGTGGAAAAGGCGGCCATGTTCTCCCACAGTCAGAACTCTTTGGAAGGCCTCCTGAAACATGTGGCATCTAGTGGTTCAGCATATAGCTGCAAGAATTTCAGGAGAGGCTCACCAACATGTCGAGACAAGCAGGGATCTGAGCAAGTCACCGCTGCATTAGAACTCTCATTAGAACTCCACAAACACTAAATCTACCATCCGTCTGTGTAGGCAGTGGCAGCATCAACATCCCCGTCCTTTGCATGCTGGTATCAGGAGACGCCACCATGCTGGAGGTACAGCCGTTGTTGACTGATTGTCAATTAAGCCTTGATTTATTTTTATTTTTTTAAAAAGGCAGCTGAACCCTTTTCATTCATAAAGAAAAACCTTTCACTCCCTTTGCTGTCAGAGAGTGGATCTTTCCCTGAAAACCTCCATGCCCTGGCTGGTGCTGGCTGGCTCAGGAGGCTTGGCGGACTTCCTCTGTGACGTTCTAGAGAACATGTCCTCCGCCCCAGTGGTCCAGTCCTCTAGCGAAGGAGACGGTGAGGCGGGTCCCATTGTGGATCTAAAAGACAGACTGGCAGAGCGGGTTAAAAAACACTTCCCCTCTGAATCAGAGACGGACAAACTTGTTGAACAGGTTAGTAAGATTTGAGAAGCTCAACGGGCATAAGTAACACTTTACCAACACTCTAAAGATTCCAGATGAACCTCACACCTGGTATTTTATGATAAGAATAGCAGTTTTTATCCATCAGCGTTAATACTGTGTTATGTTCAGGTTTTGCTGATGCTGTTCCATTTTAATTTGCTGCAGTCATGTCAAATTCATCATTGTGAATTCTTTGATATCTACATAACATGTAACGTAGAATCTGATTTATTGAGGTTTTACTAAATAAATGAGGTATTGTCTTCACGAATAACATAGCAGATCTGCTGCAAAGATGCAAAAAAAGACCAAGCAGCAAAACACCTCTGTCATCTCCAGTCAGGATGTCTATTGTAAATTATGTCTATGCACTCTGAACATGCAGGTCATCAGGTCATTGCAGAGGTTGACAATGTTCTAATAAGCAACGCCATGATTAGATGGTAGCTCATTGTAAATTTCTTTAATCTTGTCACATTGTCAGTGGTCCTTATTTTTACTAAATCAACACCATTGTCTTATCTTCTCTCCTTTCCAGGCCTTGAGCATCTATCAAAACAGGGACTTTATTACCATCTACCATGCGGAGCAAGAAGGCCCCAATGACTTTGATACAGTCCTGCTTAAAGCATTAGTGGGAGGTAAAAGTAGCTGGAAATGTGCTGAAAGTGCGCCATACCTGAGGTGGGCCTGCACCTTTACTTAGATATTTTGATTCTTACAGCCAGTAAGCAGCGCGTCTCCATTGAGGCCAGCCCTTACAACGAAGAGCTGAAGCTTGCGGTCACATGGAACAGAGTGGACATTGCCAAGAGTGAACTATTCAATGGAGACATCCAGTGGAGGGTAACACACATTACACCTGATCTAGTGAATCTCCGCTGCTGTGAACCTTGTCTGATCAGATCTGTCACCTTCATCCTATCAAACAGTACGAAGACCTGGAAGATTCTATGACAGACGCCCTGATTAACGACAAGCCGCAGTTCGTGCGCCTTTTTGCCGAAAATGGCCTCAACATCCTGGACTACCTGACATATGGCAGGTTGGAAACCCTCTACCAATCAGTGCCTGATGGCACTTTGCTCTACCATCTACTCCAGCGCCGCCTAGTGGAGCGCATGGGAACTACCGCCTTCGTGCGCACACCTTCAGCTGCGCAGGACTCTGCCTCCAAAGTGACGGCAGAGGATATGCAGAGTGGCCCAGGGGCAGCTATAACCCTGTTTGAGGTTTGCTTTTTCTCTGACAGGCATCATTGCTGCTGCAACAAAGACACATTTGCTTGTTTCTAATTATATCTGTGCTTTCTCCTCAGGTTGCAGGGGTCCTGGAGCTGTTGATGGGTGATGTTTGTCAGCTATTCTACTACGATGCTTTGGGCTTAGAGCGGGTAGCATCCAAGAGAAGAGCTCTCAGGGTATTCTTCAGCCTTACAATATGTGGTTGGATGTAAATTATAGCCACAGAACTTTGGATTTCTTTTGCAGAAACGACAAAATAACTTCATTGGTCACTCATTTTTTGTTCCAAAACTGAAGCCCTAAAAACTTTTTAATTGGAAAAAAAATGTGTAGTTGATTTATGAGGCATAAGGTGTCCTCCCTTTCAGGAAGTTTCAAAGTTCTTTTTAAACTGGTGGTAACCCGAATCAGTTAAAGATCTACCAACAAATCTGTGTGCCTGTCATGCCTTTCATCAAACTTTTAGATGGTACTGCCCAAATATAATTTCTGTTCTGTTCTCTTCTTTTTGTCCACCTCAGAATGCCAGTAAGCTGCTTCGCAGTGACTGCTTATATCGAGAAACGCGCTGCTTATTTCCCTGGGCTTCACTCTTCATTTGGGCTGTCCTGCAGAACAGGAGCGAGATGGCCTCATTTTTCTGGGAAATGGTAAAAACCTGTTTCCTCTTTTTGCACTAGAAAACTCAGTGCTGACCGCTTTAGATAATCAGGCTTACTGGAAATCAGGAAATTAGTGGTTAAGGAAAATAAAAGTAATGAAAAATGGTATTTTGAATATTCAGCGTTTGGTTTGTGCGACTTGTTGTCTCTGCCAGGCAGGAGAGCCGGTGCTGAGCGCCCTGTGTGGCTGCAAAATGCTGAGGGAAATTTCAAAGCTGGAGTTGGAGACTGAAACCAAATTGTCCATGAAAGAACTGGCCCAAAAGTTTGAGAACCTGGCACACGGTGAGACCATAAAACCCGGATCCCCTCTTAATACTGGGCCAGTAAAAAGTCCAGAGACGACTAACATACTGTAGATATTTGACATCATTTCTCCCTATAGTTTTATATAAACCATCGTTTAAAACAAACGTTGCTACTTTAGCAGGAGAAAGAAAGGGGTTCGATTGCTCCCTTCAGTCAAGCGATCATTGTTTGAGAATTAACCGATTACCCTGCATGAGGTGCTCACGCATTTAAGTGTCTGCACCTGCCCGTCCTCCCCATCAGACGTCTTCAGTACGTGTTACCGGAGCGACGAGAGCCGCTCCTTCACCCTGCTGATCCGGAAGTCTCCCGTTTGGGGCGGCACCACCTGCCTCCAGATGGGCATGAGCGCCGATGCACGGCTTTTCTTCAGCCACGATGGGGTGCAGGTACGTTATCACGCAGTGTAAAGAGCAGCATTTCTGAATGTCCTCCAGTGTTTAGCTCATTTCATCGGATGCAAGTTCTGCTTTTGGTAGTTAATTTGCACTGAAGAAAAGATTTCATGACCTCAGCGATGATGAGGACGTTTTCTTCCCTCCTCCAGGGTCTGCTGTCACAGATCTGGTGGGGGGACATGAAAAGAAACACAGAGGTGTGGAAGCACCTGCTCACCTTCTTCTGCCCAGTCCTCTGCTACACCAACCTCATCTCTTTCAGGTGAATCCCTTTTCAGGGTAGATCATTTCTTCCTCATACGTATAAAGTTCATTTGAATTTCCAATTGTTGCACAGGAAAGAAGAGGCACAACAGAAGCAGGAAAAGTCCAACGAAGACGGAGTGGGCCGGGACACGGACAGCCTTTATGGCGCTACTGTCTTTTCCTTCTCAGACATCAAGCACATGTAAAACTCCAGAGTCTCTAATGTTGAGTGAATTCCAAAGGTGCGTTGATGCACTGATAGCGTGTTTTGTGTTTCACCAGTGAGGCTGAAGCACATCCACACTCTCCCAAGCTGGGATCCATTAAAGGTGACTCCTCTGGGAAAAATAGTGTTGAGAGAAAACCTGGTGGTGCAGCTGTCGTTATAGTAACGATATGTCTTCCTTCTCCACCGCAGGGATGTCACAGAGACCGCCAAAGCGTCCATTCATAGTGTCACGATGGCGCCAGTTTTGGTTTGCACCTGTGACCTCATTTTTGGGCAACGTCCTGATGTATTTCCTCTTCCTCCTGCTGTTTGCCTACGTGCTGCTGGTGGACTTCAAGCCTCCCCCACCCTCCGGTCCGGCCGTCTCCGAGTATGTGCTGTATTTCTGGGTGTTCACCATCGTGTGCGAGGAGATCCGGGAGGTGGGTTCAGCCAGGCCTCTTAATGCCTCAGAAAAGCAAATACCCAGTTATAGTAAAATGGCAATATGAGTCTCTTCTTTTTCCTGTCTAAGACCCTCTTTGTGGGGATGATGACTTGGCGCCAGAGGTTTAGAGTTTACATTCAGGACGTGTGGAACAAGTGTGACCTCATTGCCATTGCACTGTTCATCATAGGACTAAGCTGCAGGTAAACATGACTGACAGTTATTACGTAATGGAAGTTCCTGAGAGTTTCTTTTTCCCATTCCGTTTCCTTGTGCTGGGGTTTGTCCAGTGGGTGGCGCTGTTACGTCATGTGTGTTTTGTCACTCTGTGCTCAGGATGTTTACATGGTCATACGAATTTGGCCGCAACATCCTCTGCGTGGATTACATGGTGTTCACCCTCCGTCTAATCCACATCTTTGCCATTCACAAACAACTGGGGCCAAAAATCATCATTGTTGGGAAAATGGTGAGAACCACGGTGGCACGGGATGACACGTCCGGAATGTTTTCGATCCCGTTTGAACTTTAACACCAAGCAATTCCTTTTTACTGTCCAGATGAAGGATGTCTTCTTCTTCCTCTTCTTCCTTGGGGTGTGGCTCATGGCGTATGGCGTAGCCAACCAGGCTCTGCTTTATTCCTACGACCCTCGCCTCGATCGCATCTTCCGGCGGGTTTTCTACCGGCCGTACCTGCACATCTTTGGGCAGATTCCTGTGGAGGAGATGGATGGTATGTTCATCATACTGGAGAACTGTTTGTCCCAGTCTAATTTTAATAACATTTTTGTGTCCCAGTGGGGAAGGCGTGGGACATGGAGTGCACAGAAAACGTGACAATGATTCAGAATGGTTCGGAGCCCTGCAGGGTCTATTACAGTAACTGGCTGGTGGTCATTCTGCTGGTGGTTTATCTCCTGGTCACCAACATCCTCCTCATCAACCTGCTCATTGCCATGTTCAGGTAAGGGACCCATCAGTCAGTTCGTCCGTCCGTCATTGACATGTGGACACTCAGCTCTGATTCTGTCTGTCCAGTCACACCTTCACTGAAGTGCAGGCAAACAGCGACATCTACTGGAAGTTCCAGCGCTACAACCTAATTGTTCAGTACCACTCCCGTCCATCTCTGGCTCCTCCTTTTATCATCCTCTCTCACATAAATCTTTTTATCAAGCGAAACATCCGCAAGGTTCCTTCCATCAAGATCCACCATTTTGGTCAGTATCTGAACACTCCATTTACCCGTTCATGCGTTTTTTCCAACAGTAGAATCCCATCACTGTCCTAAGACGCTTTCCTTTTTCAGATTTGTCGATGCTTTTCTCTCTTAGTGTTGGAGTTGAGAGGGAAAGCAGCGAACAGGTTGATGACATGGGAAACCATTCAGAAGGAGGACTTCCTGACCACGCAGAACAAGATCCAGAAAAGCAGCGATTCAGAGAGGCTGAAGCGGATGTCTGTTAAGTGAGCGATCGCTCCCGCGCCAACACAAAAGCAGTATTTTTACTTCTTTTACCGTCCAGTCATTTGAAAGCAAATGCTTTTATTTTTTCAGAATGGATGGTGTAGTAAAACATCTGTCAGAAAGCAGGGACCTCGAACACAGGCTGAGAGCGCTGGAGAATGAGGTAAAATCTCTGTTGCAGCATTTCTGTTGTTGCTAATGCAAAAAAATATAGTCTGTAAGGATAATAATTGTCCGGCTTTAAGGACTGAAAAGTGTGGTTACTGAGAGCCTTGTCTCTCCTCAGATGGAGTACTGCTCAAATGCTCTGAGCTGGATTGTAGATACTTTGGCACAGGGCAGCACGTTCAAACCTCCTCGTCCTCCACCCACATTAAGAGGTGTGTCTCAGTACCCAACGCATGCGTTTTTAACAGCTTTATTTGACCAAAGCTGCCTTTACTTGAATTATTTGCCTCTTCTTCTACACAGATGCTTTCCCGTCTTCCTCCTGTGCTTGAACAAGCGTCAGTGATGCCTTTACTTGCTCAGGGACGTGCGAGCCTTCAATCAACCTGCTGGTCTCAACTGGACTGTTAGAAAATATTGTCTTTTCTAAACGACAATTCTTTCATTATTACTTACAAGTGCATCTACTGTGCCAGCTATATATTTATCTTCAAATACCAAAGGAATATGTGTATTTATAACAAGTCACAATGTTCTCCCATAAAGTGCATTTATACTTTTTTTTAAAGAATATTTTTATTTTTTAAGGTTACTAAACCGTAAGGTTATTAAACCGTAGTTTACATGGCTTCCTCGCTACATAGTAAAACTCCTTTTCCTCAGTATTTGCTTAAAATTCTAAATGTAAACCAGATGCCTTTTTTAAAAATCCTTCTTCTCCCCATAATAAATTATATTAAAAGGTACACAAAAGTGTGTTTTGTACACTGAAAGTTTACATTTTAATTTCTCGACAAGAAAATGCACCTTAGGTTTAAATGTTAAGCCCTTAGTTCTTTAACAATTACTTTTTATAGGCAGGCACTTGTGTTTAATCCCACTTGCACAATGGAGCCATTTCTTCCCCCGTTCAAAGAAGACACCAAAGGTTAAACAGCAGTTAAACGTGCAGAGTGTAAAGCACCAGCGTGTTGTCACAGGATATACTGTGTGTAGAAAATGATAGCGTGAAGGGTGCATCAGCAGTGCTGGATTTCAGTGCGCCGCAGCACCATTGAAGGTCACATAGTGGAGCTGTGCTATTGAAGGAGCCTTTACTGGAAATAGCCCAGGCCACCACCTGTCAGCCGTACCGCTGGCTTACACTGAGAGGCAGTGTCATCACTTTCCTGTCCCACTGCTCCCTAAATGCACCACGGTGGCGTGTGTTCAAAATAATAAAAAGCTGCCACTTATTTAATTGCCATGAACGGATCTGCATTTTTATTGCTAATCCGAGAAGTCAAATCTTAAGAGTCGCCTCAGGAATGCAGCCGTAATCTTCACCTGCTTCTATTTCTGTCCGTTCTGTTCATTCAGCCATGTCCTCTGCCTTGGTATTAGCATTAGGAAGCACATTCTCAAGACATTTCTGTGTTCAATTTGGGATTAGATGTAATTTTAGACTTAAATTTTATTATCTGTTTATTTTTTTTAGTCTACAGTGAAGCCTTTATTTATAAAGTTGTTCAATGAGAAGCTGAAACTGGATAAATTAATTAGTTCTCATAGCAAAGCCAGCAATTAGCTCTCATAGTTGGAGATCTAAAGTTGGAAAGAGAATGTATATTGATTCCTCTTATCTAATTTGATGAATGTTGCGGGATTATAAAACATGAAAATAAAGCTGCTTTAGATCTTTGGTGGTAGGTTCCAGTAAGGGAATAAGCGTCGCGTCCTTAAAAAAGGACTCCTGATGCATTAAAACATGTTTATCGTGGTGTTTGATTAAATATTCACTGCCGCCGTCGTGACTGAGAGCTGAACTCTGATCCTGGCGGGTGGGGAGGCTGCAGGAGCATTCGCCACTGTCCAAAGTGGGGCTGAAAATATCACCAGTACAAGATGGCAGATCCTGTATCTCAAACATTTCGGCTTCATCGCTCCGCAAAGACAAAGTGGTTGCGCGTCCTCAACGGGCTGCCCGACCAACGGCCAACTCCGTAATGGCTGAATTAGCCGTGAAATCTCTCCCTCCTGAATCTGCTGTCTCCACCCTTCAGTCCAAAAACCGCTCTCATACGTGACCTCACCAACACCCTATGTTAAGGGCAACCCAAGCAGCACCCCCCCCCCCCCTCCCCCCTCCACCCCCCCACATGTGCTTCTGTCAGTCAGGCAGACTGACTGTCCTCTGGTTCCCAGCACGAGGCTCAGACTGAACTGTCCCAGTTCTGCTGGAGCTCTGAGCACAGACCTGTGGGATATTTCTGTGGATTTACTGGTTTGAAGTTTGGCCTGTGCAGGCGCAGGAGTCAGGGATCAGGATCAGGACGTCCACTGTGGATTTGCTTTACTCTCCCCAAAATGGCACCTGTCAAAAGTTGGCTGGTGGGACTCTTGCTGGTTCTCCTGTGTCCAGCACAGCCGCTCATCTCTGGGGCACTGGGAGCGGAGGAGGGGCACACGGAAAAGCTCCATGCAGAGACCGCTGGAGATGATGATGATGATGATGGTGATGGCGAGGGAGGTGAGGGGGCTGATGAGCAGGACACAGGTGAGGAGGAGGAGGAGGGAGATGATGACGACGATGATGATGATGATGACAATGATAGTGATGATGAAGGCAACGACGATGATGATGATGATGACGACAACGATGATGACGACAATGATGATGATAACGATGATGATGATGATGACGATGATGATGACAATGATGAAGACGATGATGATGAAGACGATGATGATGACGACAATGATGACGACGATGATGATGATGACAACGACGATGACGATGACGATAATGATGAGGATGATGACGATGATGATGATGACAACGACGATGATGACGATGACGATAATGATGAGGATGATGACGATGATGATGATGACAACGACGATGATGACGATGACGATAATGATGAGGATGATGACGATGATGATGATGATGAGGACGATGATGATGACGACGATGATGACGACGATGATGACGACGATCATGAGGATGACGATAATGATGAGGATGATGAGGATGATGAGGACGATGATGGTGATGATGAGGACGATGATGACGATGATGATGATGATAAGGATGACGACGATGATGATGATGACGACGACGACCATGATGATGATGATGATGACAACGACGATGATGATGATGATGATGACGACAACGATGATGAAGAAGCAGCAGAAGATAATGATGATGACGATGATGATGAAGAAGAGGATGATGAGAACAACAAGGCTGCAAAGGAAGATGATGATGAGGATGACAACGATGATGAGGATGACGACGATGATGATGATGAAAAAGAAGATGATGATGGTGAAGATGAAGATACTTTTACACATTTAATGTGCTTTTAAAAAGAAACAGATATTTGACCACAGTTCATCTCCGTGATCTGCACAGAGTGGGTTTTGGGGAAGTGGTTGCTAGCTGTTGCTAACTAGGGGAGTCTGTTAACTGGTGGAGTGTCTGTTAACTGGTGGAGTGGTTGTTAACTGGTGGAGTGGTTGTTAACTGGGGGAGTGTCTGTTAACTGGTGGAGTGGTTGCTAACTGGTGGAGTGGTTGTTAACTGGGGGAGTGTCTGTTAACTGGTGGAGTGGTTATTAACTGGTGGAGTGGTTGTTAACTGGGGGAGTGTCTGTTAACTGGTGGAGTGGTTGCTAACTGGTGGAGTGTCTGTTAACTGGTGGAGTGGTTGCTAACTGGTGGAGTGGTTGTTAACTGGTGGAGTGTCTGTTAACTGGGGGAGTGTCTGTTAACTGGTGGAGTGGTTGCTAACTGGTGGAGTGGTTGTTAACTGGTGGAGTGTCTGTTAACTGGTGGAGTGGTTGTTAACTGGTGGAGTGGTTGTTAACTGGGGGAGTGGTTGCTAACTGGTGGAGTGGTTGTTAACTGGGGGAGTGTCTGTTAACTGGTGGAGTGGTTGTTAACTGGGGGAGTGTCTGTTAACTGGTGGAGTGGTTGCTAACTGGTGGAGTGTCTGTTAACTGGTGGAGTGGTTGCTAACTGGTGGAGTGGTTGTTAACTGGGGGAGTGTCTGTTAACTGGTGGAGTGGTTGCTAACTGGTGGAGTGGTTGTTAACTGGGGGAGTGTCTGTTAACTGGTGGAGTGGTTGTTAACTGGTGGAGTGGTTGTTAACTGGGGGAGTGTCTGTTAACTGGTGGAGTGGTTGCTAACTGGTGGAGTGTCTGTTAACTGGTGGAGTGGTTGCTAACTGGTGGAGTGGTTGTTAACTGGTGGAGTGTCTGTTAACTGGGGGAGTGTCTGTTAACTGGTGGAGTGGTTGCTAACTGGTGGAGTGTCTGTTAACTGGTGGAGTGGTTGCTAACTGGTGGAGTGGTTGTTAACTGGTGGAGTGTCTGTTAACTGGGGGAGTGTCTGTTAACTGGTGGAGTGGTTGCTAACTGGTGGAGTGTCTGTTAACTGGTGGAGTGGTTGCTAACTGGTGGAGTGGTTGTTAACTGGTGGAGTGTCTGTTAACTGGTGGAGTGGTTCCTAAGTGCTGGAGTGTCTGTTAACTGGTGGAGTGGTTGCTAACTGGTGGAGTGTCTGTTAACTGGGGGAGTGGTTGCTAACTGCTGGAGTGTCTGTTAACTGGTGGAGTGGTTGCTAACTGCTGGAGTGTCTGTTAACTGGTGGAGTGGTTCCTAACTGCTGGAGTGTCTGTTAACTGGGGGAGTGGTTCCTAACTTGTTGAGTGTCTGTTAACTGGTGGAGTGTCTGTTAACTGGTGGAGTGGTTGCTAACTGCTGGAGTGTCTGTTAACTGGTGGAGTGGTTGCTAACTGGTGGAGTGGTTGTTAACTGGTGGAGTGGTTGTTAACTGGTGGGGTGTCTGTTAACTGGGGGGGTGTCTGTTAACTGGTGGAGTGTCTGTTAACTGGGGGAGTGTCTGTTAACTGCGGGACTGTCTGTTAACTGGTGGAGTGGTTGCTAACTGGTGGAGTGTCTGTTAACTGGGGAAGTGGTTCCTAACTGCGGGAGTGTCTGTTAACTGGTGGAGTGGTTCCTAACTGCTGGAGTGTCTGTTAACTGGTGGAGCGGTTCCTAACTTGTTGAGTGTCTGTTAACTGCTGGAGTGTCTGTTAACTGGTGGAGTGGTTGCTAACTGGTGGAGTGGTTGTTAACTGGTGGAGTGGTTGTTAACTGGGGGAGTGTCTGTTAACTGGTGGAGTGGTTGCTAACTGGTGGAGTGGTTGTTAACTGGGGGAGTGTCTGTTAACTGGTGGAGTGGTTGTTAACTGGTGGAGTGGTTATTAACTGGGGGAGTGTCTGTTAACTGGTGGAGTGGTTCCTAACTGGTGGAGTGTCTGTTAACTGGTGGAGTGGTTGCTAACTGGTGGAGTGGTTGTTAACTGGTGGAGTGTCTGTTAACTGGGGGAGTGTCTGTTAACTGGTGGAGTGGTTGCTAACTGGTGGAGTGGTTGTTAACTGGTGGAGTGTCTGTTAACTGGTGGAGTGGTTGTTAACTGGGGGAGTGGTTGCTAACTGGTGGAGTGGTTGTTAACTGGGGAGTGTCTGTTAACTGGTGGAGTGGTTGTTAACTGGTGGAGTGGTTGTTAACTGGGGGAGTGTCTGTTAACTGGTGGAGTGGTTGTTAACTGGGGGAGTGTCTGTTAACTGGTGGAGTGGTTGCTAACTGGTGGAGTGTCTGTTAACTGGTGGAGTGGTTGCTAACTGGTGGAGTGGTTGTTAACTGGGGGAGTGTCTGTTAACTGGTGGAGTGGTTGCTAACTGGTGGAGTGGTTGTTAACTGGGGGAGTGTCTGTTAACTGGTGGAGTGGTTGTTAACTGGTGGAGTGGTTGTTAACTGGGGGAGTGTCTGTTAACTGGTGGAGTGGTTGCTAACTGGTGGAGTGGTTCCTAACTGCTGGAGTGTCTGTTAACTGGGGGAGTGGTTCCTAACTTGTTGAGTGTCTGTTAACTGGTGGAGTGTCTGTTAACTGGTGGAGTGGTTGCTAACTGCTGGAGTGTCTGTTAACTGGTGGAGTGGTTGCTAACTGGTGGAGTGGTTGTTAACTGGTGGAGTGGTTGTTAACTGGTGGGGTGTCTGTTAACTGGGGGGGTGTCTGTTAACTGGTGGAGTGTCTGTTAACTGGGGGAGTGTCTGTTAACTGCGGGACTGTCTGTTAACTGGTGGAGTGGTTGCTAACTGGTGGAGTGTCTGTTAACTGGGGAAGTGGTTCCTAACTGCGGGAGTGTCTGTTAACTGGTGGAGTGGTTCCTAACTGCTGGAGTGTCTGTTAACTGGTGGAGCGGTTCCTAACTTGTTGAGTGTCTGTTAACTGCTGGAGTGTCTGTTAACTGGTGGAGTGGTTGCTAACTGGTGGAGTGGTTGTTAACTGGTGGAGTGGTTGTTAACTGGGGGAGTGTCTGTTAACTGGTGGAGTGGTTGCTAACTGGTGGAGTGGTTGTTAACTGGGGGAGTGTCTGTTAACTGGTGGAGTGGTTGTTAACTGGTGGAGTGGTTATTAACTGGGGGAGTGTCTGTTAACTGGTGGAGTGGTTCCTAACTGGTGGAGTGTCTGTTAACTGGTGGAGTGGTTGCTAACTGGTGGAGTGGTTGTTAACTGGTGGAGTGTCTGTTAACTGGGGGAGTGTCTGTTAACTGGTGGAGTGGTTGCTAACTGGTGGAGTGGTTGTTAACTGGTGGAGTGTCTGTTAACTGGTGGAGTGGTTGTTAACTGGGGGAGTGGTTGCTAACTGGTGGAGTGGTTGTTAACTGGGGGAGTGTCTGTTAACTGGTGGAGTGGTTGTTAACTGGTGGAGTGGTTGTTAACTGGGGGAGTGTCTGTTAACTGGTGGAGTGGTTGTTAACTGGGGGAGTGTCTGTTAACTGGTGGAGTGGTTGCTAACTGGTGGAGTGTCTGTTAACTGGTGGAGTGGTTGCTAACTGGTGGAGTGGTTGTTAACTGGGGGAGTGTCTGTTAACTGGTGGAGTGGTTGCTAACTGGTGGAGTGGTTGTTAACTGGGGGAGTGTCTGTTAACTGGTGGAGTGGTTGTTAACTGGTGGAGTGGTTGTTAACTGGGGGAGTGTCTGTTAACTGGTGGAGTGGTTGCTAACTGGTGGAGTGTCTGTTAACTGGTGGAGTGGTTGCTAACTGGTGGAGTGGTTGTTAACTGGTGGAGTGTCTGTTAACTGGGGGAGTGTCTGTTAACTGGTGGAGTGGTTGCTAACTGGTGGAGTGTCTGTTAACTGGTGGAGTGGTTGCTAACTGGTGGAGTGGTTGTTAACTGGTGGAGTGTCTGTTAACTGGTGGAGTGGTTCCTAAGTGCTGGAGTGTCTGTTAACTGGTGGAGTGGTTGCTAACTGGTGGAGTGTCTGTTAACTGGGGGAGTGGTTGCTAACTGCTGGAGTGTCTGTTAACTGGTGGAGTGGTTGCTAACTGCTGGAGTGTCTGTTAACTGGTGGAGTGGTTCCTAACTGCTGGAGTGTCTGTTAACTGGGGGAGTGGTTCCTAACTTGTTGAGTGTCTGTTAACTGGTGGAGTGTCTGTTAACTGGTGGAGTGGTTGCTAACTGCTGGAGTGTCTGTTAACTGGTGGAGTGGTTGCTAACTGGTGGAGTGGTTGTTAACTGGTGGAGTGGTTGTTAACTGGTGGGGTGTCTGTTAACTGGGGGGGTGTCTGTTAACTGGTGGAGTGTCTGTTAACTGGGGGAGTGTCTGTTAACTGCGGGACTGTCTGTTAACTGGTGGAGTGGTTGCTAACTGGTGGAGTGTCTGTTAACTGGGGAAGTGGTTCCTAACTGCGGGAGTGTCTGTTAACTGGTGGAGTGGTTGCTAACTGCTGGAGTGTCTGTTAACTGGTGGAGTGGTTCCTAACTGCTGGAGTGTCTGTTAACTGGTGGAGCGGTTCCTAACTTGTTGAGTGTCTGTTAACTGCTGGAGTGTCTGTTAACTGGTGGAGTGGTTGCTAACTGCTGGATTGTCTGTTAACTGGTGGAGTGGTTGTTAACTGGTGGAGTGGTTGTTAACTGGTGGGGTGTCTGTTAACTGGGGGAGTGTCTGTTAACTGGTGGAGTGTCTGTTAACTGCTGGAGTGGTTGCTAACTGGTGGAGTGGTTGTTAACTGGTGGAGTGGTTATTAACTGGTGGGGTGTCTGTTAACTGGGGAAGTGTCTGTTAACTGGTGGAGTGTCTGTTAACTGCTGGAGTGGTTGCTAACTGGTGGAGTGGTTGTTAACTGGTGGAGTGGTTATTAACTGGTGGGGTGTCTGTTAACTGGGGAAGTGTCTGTTAACTGGTGGAGTGTCTGTTAACTGGTGGAGTGGTTGCTAACTGCTGGAGTGTCTGTTAACTGTTGGAGTGGTTGCTAACTGGGGGAGTGTCTGTTACCTGGTGGAGTGTCTGTTAACTGGTGGAGTGGTTGCTAACTGGTGGAGTGGTTGTTAACTGGTGGGGTGTCTGTTAACTGGGGGAGTGGTTGCTAACTGGGGGAGTGTCTGTTACCTGGTGGAGTGTCTGTTAACTGGTGGAGTGGTTCCTAAGTTGTTGAGTGTCTGTTAACTGCAAACCTGCCTTCTGACTGTGTTAACCAGTGGAAACAGAGCAGTGTGTCACATATCAGTCCTGAAATAGCCGGGCTTATCTGTTCACTCTGACACCAGGGCCAACCAAACACTCAGTCCTTTTATTGGAGTGCAGCTATTTGGAGAGCCAGGAAAAACCCTAGAATCATCTTTAAACACAAAGTTATGAGCGATAGAACACTGTGGTCTGCTCAATCTGACCAAAACAGATCTTCAGGTGGAACTGACGACTGTGTCATGAGGTACTGTTGAGAAAAGCTTCTGCACTTAGGAGGCAACTGTTGCTGTGGCAACCAGGCTATTAAATACTGTAAGGACAAGATGAGTTTAGAATATGAAGAATGTGGTTTCTACCAATCATTGGCAGTTTTCCAGCTTTAGGAGGCTCATTTAGGAAAAAAAAGTATGTATTAGATACTAAAAAGAAACTGATCAGAGAAAGACAGCAGCCAAACTGTTCTTTGAACTCTGAAAACCACTGTAATATTAACCGAAAGGACATCAGTTCATGTTCCATTCAGTGCTACTGTCTGAAGTGTAAAGTGTTTCCAGGCGAAGACGAATCTGCCTCTGACAAGCACGCCTTCCGCCCTGGCTCTTTGTGCAGCATCTGCACCATCTGTGAGGTAAATGTCCTGACATAATGCTGGTTACCTGTTATAGAGTGCATCCGCCTTACATGTAACCCCCCCCCCCCCCCCCCCCTCCCCCCATCCTAGCACTGCTCCAGTACCTGTGCTCAGTGCCCGTGTGAGGATGGAGACCAGTCGGACCACTGCGAGCGCTGCGACGTAAGCCTGGCTGAAAGCCCCGCGTAAGTTCTCTGTGAAGGCTCAGCCTCCTGACCGCCACCTTCTCTCCGCCCCTTTCAGGAATGTTCCTCCTGCTACCTTTGCCCCATCCTGTGTGACACCGTTTGCACGGCAGGTAAACACTCACGCTGCACAAATATCCCCTTCGCATCGCCCTTTTTCTCCCACATCCCCCCGACTTTTGTGCTCATTTCTCCCCAGGTGGTGTGGTCGATGAGCTAAGCGGGTCGCTCTTCCAGTAAGCATTCTTTCCCCTTGCCTGGTATTCCCGACGCCCTTCCGGTGTTTTAGTGGCGTAACAACAGGGTAACCCACTTGGAGTCCAGGCAGAGCAGAGCAGAACTAACGCCGGTTGCTTTTGTCTCCCTGCAGGGTCGTCGCTTCTCTACTCTGAGAAGGTTCCTGCACTCAGGAGTGGAGCTGAGGCCGTCGGTGTTTCAGACAACACAAGCGACTGTTGCTTTGTGTCCAAACAAGTTTAGGTCTATCTCAAGGTTGCTCAAATTGCATTATGATCATTGTGTTTGCCTCTAGCGTGTGAGAGCCAGGTTTTTGTTTCAATGAATTTTCTGCGTGGGGAAAAAAAAAGAAGCTTCTTTCACTGTTTAAAATAGATTTTTTTGGAGCAGAAGCTGCTGTAGTTGAGCAAACAGGCCTGGTCTTAGTAGCAGGATGGATGGAAACTTCCATTCATGTAACTAGAAATACATGTTTTAATGGATTCTTTTTTACAATAAAACTTCACATCTGTTAACAGAAAATGGCTCATTTTTTTGATAACAGGTATAAGCTGTGCGCCGATGATTTATGTGTTTTACTGAGAAGGATAGTTTTTAAATTCGGAAGGGTAGGTCAAGCCAAACACTGTCATCGCCGTCCGCAACACTTTCTCCCAGTGAAGCGGGTGAACTTAGCCAACTACCGTAGAGCTCCAAGCGTTAATAAGAGCTCCGCACGGCAGCTTAATAATTAGATCGCTCCTCCAGTCAAAGACTCTCAGGTGTTTCCAGTACATCTCACCTCACCCACAGGTGAGGTGAGATGTACTGGAAACAGTAATTACGATGCTTTCATGACAATTACGATGTAATTACGATGCTTTCATGACACCTCATGCACAGGAATGTGACGCCAAAGACAAAATTACTGTACTGTTGGCACCAACTTGACTGACGCACTCTGCCATTGTTTTGGAAAAGGCACGGTGGCTTTTTTTTTTGTTTGGTCCTCGTTCTTGCATGCATAAGTGCTTGGAGTCCGAGGTGTGGTGGGACAATTTAAGAGGGAACGGTGAAGGGTGGCAAACCGGTTGCGTAGCTCAATCCTGTATTGACCCAAACAGAATCAGTCACCATCAACATGTAGGGAGATGCAGGTACAGGGAGACGTGTCCGTCTGGAAGGAAAGACATTGCTAGATGTTTGTCTGGTAAACAAAGCTGGAGGAGACCCCTGGAAGTTCCTGAGAGTTGCCTGGAAAGACTCAAAATTACAATCCCATAAAGTTTTACACACTCAACCATCACGTTTGAAGTCCTTATATGATGAGGTGGCATGTTCCTTAAGCAGACTTTTCTTTTTATCATATCTTTTCTCATATCATCATCTAATTACAGTCCAAATGGTCTCATATTACTGGTTACCTGTCCTACTGTAGCTTCAAGGCAGATCTGGTTGCTTAAGACAGACTGGCCTCAGGTTGCAGAGTCACCTGCATTAAAGACTTAGTCTTTCTGTGTTCTGTGTTTAGAATTTAAAAAAAAAAAACAGGTGTAATGCGCCTTGAGATCCGATTTCAGTGGCACTGAATACCTTTAATCTGGGTTGTCCTTTTGTGTGTTCAGTGCAGGCTTGCTTATCACTAAAGGATGACAATGAAATAAGGCCTTTTGTCAAAATTCACTTGGCTCATTTAAAGTTTACGCTGTGTGTGTGTGTGTGTGTGTGAATGTGTGTGTGAATGTGTGTGTGATTTTTTTTCCAGTACAAGGAAGCAGAAGGTGAAACCAGTGATTGATGGCTAGTACAATTATAAATATTCTACCTGTGTATTGAACCACTACTGTATCATGCAAGGAACACCTTATTAAACACTTCTACACGCACGCACGCACGCACGCACGCACGCACGCACGCACGCACGCACGCACACACACACACACACACACACACACACCCACACACACCCCCACACACACACCTATATTTTGACAGCAGTGTCCGAGAGAAAGAAGTCTCCATATTGATTCAGTGATGTGTATACAGAGACCCTCTACACACACACACAGAGACACACATGCTCACAGACACACACCCTCCTGCCCTATATCACCTACAGTAACCCATTCTGGGGCACTTCTCTAATAAACTCTGGTGAAAACTGACCTCTCATCACACTTTAAAGGCCCACATACTTCAGACCTGGACCACAAGGTAGGACCAAGTTTTTATTCTGACATCAGTTTTGAAAAAAAAAAAATACTAAAATGATCATAATTTCTCTTGTACATAAGGATTATTAAGGCAGTCATAAACTGAATTTTATGTTGGTTTAAAATAGGCATAAAGAACGTGCAACCGTATAACCTGCCTGCTCTTTATTCCTGAAGATGCATCTCGCCTCCTTTCTGTTTTACCTGAATTTGGCAGCTTTGGTAAAATACGGTGAGCAAATCGAGTCACTTTCCACATAATGGACGTATTTGTCAGAATGAGCATCATTGTTCTGCTTTTCTGTATGTGGAGGATGTAAAATGAAAAGTTTTTCTCAGTTATAGCCAAATATAATGGATGTAAAGGGCATGATAGGGAAATGTTACATTTGTAAGCCTGATTAAAATAATAAATCAAATAAAAACGTGACATATAGTTTGATGACACACATTATCCTCTTAATTTTCCATAGAAAACAAATGTAGAAGGGACTATCAACAGCTATTTGGTGAATGACTGAACACACTCAAAGAGCCCAAGGAATTGTGCTTTTTATACATTTTATTTCAAATGAAATAACATTATTTCTTTTAACCTGTAAATTTAAACTTAAATTAAAATGAATCTGTGATATGTAAAAAATAAAGGATATCTCAGATGGATCACATTAGGTTCAAGCTTGGCGACAGTACTATAAAAATATATTTTCTAGTTTTTCTCATTCTCTTTCAGCGTGCTTTTACACAGTGAGATATAAACAAACATGTCTTTGTTTGTTTGTTTTGGCTTGTTGAACGGCCTCTGGGTCATATTCAATGTGCGTTTTCTCCCGGTTTCAGCATCTGGAGAAGACTGGTGCTACACTGGATGTGGTAAGTAAGAACAGAAGTGGGACATTTTAGCCTAAATACTCCTGAGGCTGCATCAGCTGCTGTCCTTTCCACAGCCCACACCCCGTCCCACTGGGGAGACATCGCCGGTGCGTTCTGCTCCGAGAAGAGACAATCTCCTATTGACATAGTCTCCAGCCTGGTCAAGACCAACCACAGCCTGGGCAGCTTCACCTTCCTCAACTTTGGATCTCAGCAGGCCGTTAAGTCAGTCATTAACAACGGACACACGGGTACGCAAGCCGAGACCTCCACCTCACTTCTTTTTGCTACTGTCATTACACACCTCCCTATCTTCCATAGTAAAATTCATGCTGGCACCAGATGAAGTGGAAGTGAGTGGCGGTGGGCTCAATGGCACTTATTCTACAATTCAGTTTCACTTTCACTGGGGCAACGCAGAACACCTGGAGGGGTCAGAGCACGAGGTTGATGGGAAAAGATATCCAATGGAGGTATAGAACCTCACACTATGTGCTAAACCTCACGTGAATACCATGTTTTGCCTCACCTTGTCTAATCAGTTCATGATGAACTTGACAGATGCATATAGTGAGTCTGAAGAAGGGTCTGACTGTGCAGGAGGCCACTGCAGATTCAGAGGGAATCGCTGTCCTGGGGTTTTTCCTCAATGTGTGTCCCATATTTTAGTCGTTATATAATTCTCATTAGTGCTGACTTTATCTGGAAATATCCTTCACCATGTCTCATCTCTTAAAGGCCACAGAAGATGGGCCAGCATCAGAACCATGGAGCGCGCTGACATCTTACCTGACAAACGTTACAGGTACATTCTTTGTGGCATTGTTTGAGTTCCAGAGGAGCAGGTTGGATGTAGGCAGCTACCGGCATGAATGTTTTGACAAGTGTTACATGGAATGATGTTAAAGCTATGCCTCACTCAAACAACGGTGCATACTAGTGAAATGTCAGACAAAACATTTTATCCACTCTTTTAACACATGCTTTAGAATGATAAAAGTGAAGAATATTTTTTTATTCATCCCACTGTTTGCATGCTCCTTTTCCGCATGTGAAGCTCTATTCTAATGAAATATGTCATATATTTTATTGGCCTTCTGAGTTCATCAAGAGTTCAGGGCTTTCTGTGAAATTCCACACTAGGAAATGGCCCACATAGTTCAAATGTAGGACTTTCATGCAGCCAGGTCTGTCATATACCACCCCTCTTGTGCAACAAACAGAATGCTGCTTGTCATGTCTTACTACAACATAAAGAGATTTTTTTTTTTTAATTTAACTGCTATGTTGCTCTGGGTTTTTCCCAACTGCTAACATCCGCCAGCTCAACGGGGTGAAGTCATTAATGTGGAGTTTCCTGGATATTTGTAGACACGACAGAGCTGTGTTCTCTGCCAGTTGCACCAATAAGTATAAGTATAAAAGCAGACATCAAAGGTTTAATTTGTACATGCAGGGCACCAGAAAAGGTGTTATTTCTGTATCTTATTTCACATCAGTCTGTGTTGTGATTTTGCTCAACTGCAGGCGCCGAAGTCGCCGTGAACAACACATTTTCTATAGGTGACCTGATTGGAGATGTAAATCTGACAAAGTTCTACAGGTACATGGGATCCCTGACCACCCCCGACTGCAACGAAGCAGTGGTGTGGACAGTCTTCCAGGAGCCGATCAACATCCACAAAACTCTGGTAAACTGTGCTGCCACGCGCTTGTTCAGCATTCCTTGGGGGGCGGGGGATTAAAAAATGGAAAAATTAACCTTAAAAGCAAAACGATTCAGGTGTCTGAAAATGTTTTATGTCATATCAGGTGATTTTTTGCTTCCTACAGAATCACACCGAATTATGGTGAACTTGTCCTTCATTTTCATCGGAAAGGGCAAAGAACTAGAGATGGAAATACAGATGCTGCAACTGCAAATTCAATTCTATATGAAAAAGTGGCATGAATATGGCTATTGATTGCATTATTATTATTATTATTATTATTATTATTATTATTAGTAGTAGTAGTAGTAGTAGTAGTAGTAGTAGTAGTAGTAGTAGTAGTAGTAGATGTATGGTCTGACAAAATAAGCTTATGTTGCTCATTGGCCAGATAAATAATCTGACATTTACTTTTGTTATAAAGAATCATATTGAGGATCTAAAAAAAGATTGCACAAAAAGAAAAAAGAAGTGACCACAAAGTTTTGTGCAGTTGCAGAGCGACATACCTGCAACATGACATGATGTTTTTCACTTTATCTCAAAGCCATCAGTGCTGCTCATAATGGAACTCACATCTCTGTCCCTGCATGTCAGAGGCATGAGCAGGTTGAACAGGGTGCATAACTCTCCAATCGCCAGCATGTCAACGTGCTGAACAAAGGGAGAAGGAGATACACTGCCTGAGTCTGGTCAAAAGGCAGATGAGCCCCAGCATTATCGGGACAGATGTCGCACCTGTTGGTGCAGCACTGCTGGGGGCTTGAAACGCTTGAAATACTTGCAGGAACAACCAAAGACATCCGTAACACTCGCCTGGCCTGCGGGGGATGTGATACTTTGGCTGGAATTCTGGGTGTGTCAGATGAGAACGAGCTTCTGCACATTTGTCTGTGACCAGACATCATGGCCTTGAGGCATAATTAGAAGCAGGAAAATCCAGAAAAGGTGAGGCTGCAATTAACTGGTGCTGTAAGAGATCAAACCATTTACTTTTGCCTTCAGATGTGCGTTTTAACGCTGATTGGCGGATTGTTCGGGCTGCTTATGAAACAGCCTTTTCAGACTTCTCGGCAGAGATCTTTGAGAAAATTTCAGATCTGTTTTTTTATTTTATATATTCAGCCCAGACTGACATCACAAACCCAGCCATCTTTTAGATCCCCCCCCCCCCCCCCCCCCCCCCCCCTCTATTCTGATCATGTCTGTGGGACTGCAGGAAGAGAGCCGATACATGGTATTTGACATTGATTTGACCCCAAGTTTCTGCATATTTTCATCGCGTCACAGCTAGAATTCAGCCTGGAGCAAGTAGCATACCTCAATAAGATGCCTGCTGATGCTGCCTGGGTTCCTCTTCTACTGGGGAGAAAAGTTTACTCTTAAACCCTTCTCCTCGCTGTCACTTCACACTCCTCCTGTGCTTCAGCCAAAAGAAAAAAGTTTGTGGCGTCTTCGGTCACATTCTCAACAGCTCTGGCTCCTCTGAGCTGAAGAAGATGATTTAATTTTGGTGGTGCGTCACAAAGGACCTTGCTGGATCCTGTTGTGTCTCCTTCTTTTTCAGATCCAGCAGTTTCCCACAAAGACAAAGCTCAGCAATGTTTATCGGCCCACACAAAACCTTAATAACCGTCAAGTCTTTGCTTCTCCTGCAACTTCTTTACCCCCCAGTGAGTAAGACAATCTCACAGTATCATCAGATCACGTTGGTGAAGCACAACTGAGGCTACACTGTAAATGTGCTTTGTTTTCTAGGCCCTGAGTGGTGCTACCACGGTCACTGTGGTACGTACGGTGAAAGCAGAGGAGTCGGATGCTTGTTTTACAAGTGTTTATTTTAAAAGAGATACCATAAAACCCCGGTTCTTCTCATTTACCTTCAGACTTCACCCCATCTCACTGGCACCTTCTCCCTCATTCCAAATGCGGCGGCGAGCGCCAGTCACCCGTCAACATTGAGAAAAAAAGCGTGGTGGTGGACGAGCGTCTCAAGTCCTTCACCTTCACAAAGTTTGATGACAAACACGCCATCGAATACATCATTAACACTGGCCATGCTGGTGCGACATTTATTTGTCATCCCCAGACTGGTTTTCAACGTGCTTTCTAAAATAACTCACATGTAAACTACTCCAGACTACACTGTGAATTTCCTTTTTTGTGGTATAAATGAACAAATGATTATTTCTTGGCTACATTGTTGGGTAAACACCATCAAGATTATCTGAACATTTCATTCGATTTCATGTTTATTTTCATTGCAATATAATTAAGAGCAATGAAAATCCATTTTAAACAAGCAGAGGCTTTTACAGTTTGCCGTCTCTCCCTCATGATGTCCAGTGAAATGTACTCTGAAGCAGGACGCGGCTGTGGAGATCTCAGGTGGAGGTCTGAAACACGTCTACTCCACCTTACAGTTTCATTTCCACTGGGGTTCCGGTGACTCCGATGGTTCAGAGCACACAGTGGATTCACACAGATATCCCATGGAGGTGATTGACACGTCAACGGTTATATTGTTGTTTCCTGGTAACGTCGTACACATGTGACGATTTAAACTGCATTCTCACGCAGATGCACATAGTCAGCAAGCGGAAGGATCTGACCCTGGACGAGGCAGTGAAGACTCACGACGGCCTGGCGGTGCTGGGATTCTTCATTGAGGTAACAGTCATAAGAATGTGGGGATCAGTTTCAATTACGAAATTCAAAACCAGAACAATTGTGCCAATAAAGGCAGCATTTTTGTGAAACAATAGGTAGAAAAACGCTGAACTATGTTAATAAAACATTGCTTTTTCCAACAAAGCTGAGGGCCCAAACTCTCCCACATCTTTATAAAATCTCTTTCTATTTTAAAATAAAGACAAGGAATTGGCTTAATAATAATCATGGCAGCTATTTATTTGGTTTAATCATAATTATGGGAGTAATTCATCTCCTCTTGGGTTACATTTGGTTTACTGTAAACAACAAGATGCACATGACAGTGTACTGAACACGTGCGCAGTTTCTCAGGGCGACATCCTGGTTGATTATCGGGTTAATGAAGCCTGGCCACATTTCATCACAGATAAGAGTGTCTCTGTCAGAAGGAACTCATGTGTAAACAGACCTGGAAGGAAGAGAACAATAACATTCTTCTGCTTGTCTGATGGACAGTCTGAACTGTGGAGACTGTTTGTCCTAATTGGAGTTCACTTAAAGCACATTCCCCTCACGCAGATTCAGATACAACCTCCAAACTGTAGAGCCATCAAATACATCTGAGTTTAAGATTATCTAGCGCGCTTCATGTGTGCATCACTTAAAGGCCTCTCCCTCTTTTACAGCCTACAGATGAGACAAAAAGTAGTGGAGGATCAGAACATCACGAGGTAACTGTGTAACTAGTATAAGGTCTTGATTGGCCACCGCCTGCAAACTGTGACACAACAGTTAATTAAAAAAAATATGCACATCAATACAAGAAATGCAGTTTAGTTCTGATTTTTTTTTTTTTTTTTTTATGGCTGAGTCACCCACACCATCAGCAAATGTTAGACCAGTTTCAATGAAACCATGATAACATATGAACGTTAAAGTGAGCTCCACGTCCATACACATTCCTGTGCGTCCATTTGGATTTCACAATAACAATAAATATCAGAGGGACTGGTAGCGGCTGATATTACTGGTTAACACAGGATCGTTTTTGGCATCATTAGTAAACGGACATGTCTAGTTAGGGAATCGCCAAGGTTGTTGTTTGTTTTTGCACAGACAGGCACCACAGGAAGTAGCTCATCTGAAATGGACACTTGGAAGAAACTGACACACTACCTCTCGTCCATTACAAACATCAGTGAGGTCCTTCTTTCTTTGTTGCAGCAGCTCTGTAAATGGAGTTTCACATGACTACAGCACTTTGCTTCCGTGCAGGCTCAAAGGCTGAGGTCACCGAGGAGATCTCCATCGATGATCTGCTAGGCAGCGTGAATCGAAACGCGTTCTATCGCTATAATGGGTCGCTGACCACGCCCCAGTGCAATGAAGCGGTGGTTTGGACGGTATTCAAAGAGTCTGTCAAGGTGGACAAAAATCTGGTACATGCTAATCTCCTCATCTGTACACTGAAGATTTATTTGACAGGTTGTCTGACACGCTGACGTCAGTATTGCATTATGTAAAAGTGTTGCTGTGCAGCACAATTTAAATTAAAAAAGGAAACAAAACAGATCAAAAGACAATTTATGACCATGATCCTGATAATGGATCACTGTATAAGTTGTTCCAAATGTAGTTTCTGTTGCTTCTAATCAGGATATAATACTGCAAGAATTATTCCACCTGCAGAAACAATGTGCATTAAACTATGTAGGCTCCAGTTTTTTTTTTTAAAGTAGTGCTAGTAAGTCTTGAGTCTACATTTTTTACGAGCGTTGCATTCCAACTGTTCCCAACTAAATGCTTCGGAGTCACTGACTGTAACGTGAGAAGAACACCTCCCGCCTGCAGGGTATAACACAAAAAAGCAGCCGAGCTGATGCTACATTTGGACTTGACCAGATTCATCTGTAACTTGTCCTTTCCTCCATCAGATGATGATGTTCCCAGCTCAGGCAGGGTATCAGAAGGTGTTTCGGCCCACGCAGCCACTTCACAGCAGGAAAATCTACAGCTCCAGTTCAGCGCCCGGTGCCACCACTTCCATTATAGTCCTCCTGCTGTCGCCATGCCTTGTTGCCCTTTTATACAATCCGTGAGATCAATACTTGTTAAGACTTGTAAGTTTGCACATTCGCTAAAAAACGAGTGATTATGGATGTATTCCTAGAAAAATGCAATCTTTAAGATCTAGCTGATCAGAGTTTCAATGAGACGGCTCCAAACAGGCCGTGCATCTACGCTGTCTGGGGTCATGTTGCACTAATTATTTGTTCTGTTGTGATGATCATTTCAATATTTGTTTTAGAAATACCTACAAAAAATAAAAGACAATTTAGAAAGACTACTCTACTTTGGAAATTGTGTCTCATTCAGGTCTCTTTTTGGTGCCATTTTTATGCAAGGTCAGACAGATATATACCCCCAACAACATACTTAGTTCAGAGTTCAGAATTAAAAGAAGTCAACAAGTCTTATTATTAAACACGCCCTATTGCTGAAGAAGCCCCCCCCACCCCCCCAGGAGATGCCTACATTGCTCATGGTGCTGTATATTTAATTACACCAATTGAAAAACTTCAAGAAGTTATGTGGTAAGACTAACTAGATGAAAATAAACCAACCACCTTGATGGGCAAGATCAAGTCAATAAATCTGTCCTTATCACATCAGCCAAAAAAAGTCAATACTATTTTAACGCCGGTTCTTGAGGGTTTTAAAGGTCAACTTCTGTTCAAACAGGAAACTATGACTGTCGGGAAGTTCTGTGAGGTCTTCCTTGATCAGCAGATAGATATAAAAGCATTAATAATTTACAGTTTATTACCTGGTCTAACCTGATATTTGACAACCTAGCGCCAGCCTCCAGTAATAATGCCACCCATCTCTTATTTCTGGTCCTGCCCCCCTCATTTTGAAGATCATTTCAACTTCAAACCTGAACTCAGCTTTCTTCCTTGAACAGCCAGAGGAGGTCTACTTTTTGGAATTTTTAAAGTTTGCTATGGACAAATGAAAATTTTGATAACCCCACAAGAGATCAAGCTCTTGTGCACCCCCAGAGGGGGGCTCTGACCCCAGGTTGGGAACCACTGCAATCGACTTTATACACACCTTTAAACATATATAGACAGGAGAAAGGGACAGATATTCATCTGTGTTTAGTGTTTCAAGCCAAAGGAATGGACACAACAATGACACTGAAAAAATACCTCTATTTACAAAGTGCAAGGGTTGGGTTACCAGCTGCACTGCATTACTTCATCATCATCAACCTCTCAATCTGAGTCACATTCATGCACATCTTTTCTATCTTCAGCCTCCTGTGGTCCACCTGCAGACTGTAGGCTCAGAACAATTGGTCGTAAGTGGCGGTGAAGCATCAGCTGCTAGAATCATTTACATTTTATAATGTGACGTGAACATGAACAAACAATCATAAAAATCTCATCTGATACAGCTGGTGGGTGGAGAGTGTTGCACTGTTGTGACAGTGCTGTCACATTTGCATGACCATGGCCTGAGCCAATAAAAAGGTTGAGGAGGAAGTTCTGGAGCAGTGAGGAGGTAGATACCCCACAGGACTCTACACTGTCTCTGACCCTTCTTGAGGATTTCTTTTTTTTTTTTTAATTTGCATTCTGTTGCTTTTTCTCAGCATTTCAAATGAAGTGGTTTTTAGCTGCAATTGCCACGTGCGCCCTCCTACCCAGGATCTACTGTGCCTCAACAGACATAGGTGAGTACATGGGTAGATTGACGTCCACAAGTTGTTAAGTGAGGTGATTACCTGAATTATCTTGCGCTTTCAGAATGGTGTTATCATCTAGCAGACTGCAGTGAGTAGTTTCCCTCTGAAAATGAATTGTGTTTTTCTTTATCTGTGTCCACTTAAAGTATCTAACCCATTTAATAGATGACACACGCTGGCCCACCATTGTACCCAAATACTGCAATGGGAGCCGACAGTCTCCCATCAACATTGTCTCAGCAAACGCCGAGACCAACGACAAACTGACAGAGTTCACCTTTTACAACTACAGCAGCACCACCGCGTTGAAGTCCATTCAGAACACGGGCAAGACCGGTGAGGGCGCTGGGTGTCCACGCAGAGTTCAACACGTCACAAATCTGATTTGCTCCCCAAACCAACCATGATCTACATTTTCCATTTTGTCCCAGTGAAAGTCAGTTTTGACAGTGGTGTCAAGGTGTCGGGGGGAGACTTGTCTGAGACCTACGACAGTCTGCAGTTCCACCTGCACTGGGGGAATGGATCCTCTGTGCCCGGCTCTGAGCACACTGTGGATGGAAAACAGTATCCTATGGAGGTAACGTGGTTTAACCTTTCAGCTAAGAGCTCAAGAGGTTAGAGTAGGACACATTCAAACGTATTCTTCTCTGCTTCATGTCAAGCTGCACATCGTGAACCTGAAGTCCTCTTATAATGGGAACACGACCGTAGGTGTTGCGGACTCTGAGGGACTTGCTGCTCTCGGTTTCTTCATCGAGGTGAGTAAAAGACTTTTATTGCCCTTGTTGTCGGAGCTCGAGAAAACGGAGCAAGATGAAACTGGTCATGCTTGCGTTGAAGGTCATGGACGGTAACGCTACGGGCAGCCCTGCGAGCTGGAAGACACTGACCTCTTACCTGCAAAACATCACAAACGCTGGTAAGAAGTTGAGCATTGAGTCTCATGTGCTGTTTGGGGGGAAAAGCCTGAACATATTCCTTCCTTAGGTACCTCTGTCGACATGGCATCTGGCCTTACATTGGACGCTCTCCTGGAAGGGGTCGATCGTACAAAGTATTACCGCTACCTTGGCTCCTTGACCACGCCCGCTTGCAACGAGGCTGTGGTTTGGACGGTGTTCAAGGACTCGATTAAAGTCAGCAAAGATTTGGTGAGTTTTGTTTTTAAAAAAAATAGATTTTCAGAGAACACAGCAGGACTGTAACTGGTTCATTGTCTTGGTTTTTCTTCTAGATTGACCTCTTCAGTACGACCGTGTACTTCAAAACCAGTACAAATTCACCTCTTATGACAAATGTCTTCCGAAGAACCCAGGCAAATGAGCTACATGTCACAAAGTCTGGAAATGGTGCAACAGCAGCCTCCCTCGCACTGACCGCCCTCAGCTTTATCCTGCTAAAGCTTTAGAGCCACAGCAATATATGCAATATGTAGCCACACTTTTGCACTGCTTCTTTTCTTTGGTGTAATGAAGGATTGACTGAGTCATATGAACGCCGTTATTTATCACACATATTTAACCTGTTGCACACCCCCAATATACTTTACTGTATCCCAGTAAATGTTTCTTAAATAAAATTTGTCTTTTCACAAGTGTCACAAGAGATCAAGCGAATGGTTGACCAGGACAGGTTTGACAGTTTTCAGGTTTCCTAAAACTGCATAAACAATAAAACAAACAAACAAATATAAATAAATGAATCTGTAGAAAATGTAAAATAATAATAAAATGAAGTAGCAGCAGAAGTCAACGTGACAAAAAGGAGCACGCCAAAGTTTCTTTATACATACATACATGTGTGTGTGTGTGTATATACAGTATATACATACAGACCCACACACACATATATATGGCTAAAGCTGCGACAGCCGGCCACTGTGTAGGTGAGCGAGGCTGATCTGAGCGGCAGTGAACTGGGAACTGCTAAAAAATAGGAAAAGAAGATAGAGGTGAGCAGGTACGACTCACAAGGAATGCAGACTAGCAAAAGTTCAAGCTGAAAAATTCTCAAGAAGGAGGGCCAAGCGTTACCACAGAGGATCTACAACGATCTGGCGACAAGAGGAGGAACAAGCCGCTCCCTAAAGCTGCCAAGCAGATCACCCCAGATGAGCCGCAGGTGAGGGAGGAGGTGTTTCAGACCTGCCTGCTAGGGAGAGGAGAAAGAACCGGGAGAAACAAAAAATTCCACTGAATCCTAACATAAACACTCTCACGTCCAGTAAAATTTACTATTTCTCATATGTTATGGTTTGATAATCGCTTGGTCAATCACTTTACTTTTGGTTATGTAGTTGCTGTCTTTATTATATTTGCCCATATAGACATTTGATTACTGACGCAAAGTGATTTACCACCAACAGCGGGTCCACATCCATCTGTGGCACAAGAGTGAAGTGAAGTAAAGTTTGCTTTCAGCTCAGAAATTTCATTTAAAAGTCTCTGGACTTATCCAACAAAGATGGGGTTGTCAGAGGTTGTCAAGCTCTAGTAGTATAATGAGAATCGCGGGCACAACAAACAAGACGAAACTCCACCCCCCCTTCCCCCTTCGGTGCAGTTAACTTGGGTGTAATTCCACTAAGAACACACTAAGTGTCTCAGCTAATGATTTCTCTAATTGTGTGCATAATGTGCGCACTGGCGACGCATTTTCATCTCCAGAGAAACTGCTTGCTGCATCTGTGGCGGACAAACGGGCTGTCTGAAAGCTCTCCTGGCTGCACTTTCATGTAAACAATGACTTTGAACTCCGCGATAGTTGTTTGCAATGGTAAAATCAGCGTTCAAATGTTTGGATTAGTTTAACGCACGTCTCCCGGCATCGCCTGGTCAAAGAGAGGCCCTAAACACCCGAGAGTTGTGTCTGAACCACCGCTACTGTTTCCACAATTAAGATCGCTGTATCCTCTTTATTTTCTTAGCAGGGAAAAGCACCAAATTCTAAGTGAGCTCCATGGAGCTACGTCCTATAAAACTGCTTTTCGGAACCAAGCTCATGTGACTGACGTGACCAATTTGTTTTAGATTATTCTCTGAAGAGAGAGAGAATTTCTCTGAATCTAATCTCTAATCTTGTTTGGCTTGAATGTCACTGTAATTTGCACCAAGTTGTTTTTTCAAGATTGTGTTTTGGCTTTTCTATGTATTTTATTGTTCTCAGGTCCTCATGGTCCAAATACATGCACATTAGCATATGATTACTGTACCATGATGCACTTTATGTGTCATTTTAAATGATTAACATCTTTCAAGTAGTAAGACTGAATCAACCACTTAAAGTTAGAGTCAAACAATTATGAGCAGGACTGATACTGAAGCAACTTTCACCGACAATCCAAGCAGTCAAACTGATTCATTAACGGAAACCTGCGTCCTAGTTTGTACAAACATGGGCCTCTTCCTGAATATTAGTGCCATAATCATGACAGATGAATATTTGGCCTATATTTAGTACAGTGGGACTTTCCCACAAACAAGCAACACGTACCTCAGATTCACATCATGTCAAATGTTTTATAGCAATCTAATCCTAAAAACATGTATGTGTTAACATACAATGGTAAAAATTATGTTCCCAAATGCAGCTTTGCCTGAGGAAGGCCGTAGTGGCTTATACGTGGCCATTACTCCGAGAAGCATTGAAACCATTTTTTCTTTTGGGGGGGGGGGGGGGCACGTGTGTCTAGGCCCGAAACGCATGTGAACGTCTTCTTTTAATGTCAGTAGTCGTCAGCTGAGATTTTCTTGTCTCCATTCCTCAGAAAATTCCTCAGCAAACGTCAGAATATTTCTGAAGGGAAGTTGCTGAGCTTTGGAATCGAGGGCGGTGTCGACCTGGAACGGATAAATAGAGGCAGGCCGAAGCTCTCCTCCAGTCAGAGGAGATTCTACAGGTGTCAAAGGTAAGATGAGAGGCCATTCTTTGTTCTCTGAAAGGTTTTATTCCTTTAGTTTGTGTTATGTTGATGCTTCTTGTTATAAATTCAAAAGAATGTTTAAAAATTGTTTTTTTTGCAATTTATTTATTTATTTATTTTACCAACTGTTAAATCAGAATTCATCCCTTTTTGCCTTTGCATGTAGTGCAGAACCATTTCATGGACATAGGATATGTGCTGTGACTTCATTAATGTGAAACGTTTGATATTTTGAGATTTTCCATCAGAAAATAAATTTGGGAAATTTCCTCAAAAGGAAGAGCCTCCCTCAGAGGCTTGGAAAAGAAAACAAATAACAACAAACAATCCCTGAATCCTGGAAATACAACATTTCCATAATTCCTCCAGACAGATAAAACTACATTTGACTGACGTGGCTCTGAACACGGCTGCTAAATGGACCGACTGCTGCCACAAATATATTGGATTCTCCACTGACTTCCATTTCAATTTATGAATTTATAAAGGAAAAAAAATGCCTGAAAATGCAAAGCAGCCTCATCTTTACCTGGATGTGCATGCTGTGCGGTGGTTGTGGTCAGCACAGTAGATGTGGGAACAAACATACTGTAAGACAATACTAGAAACCAGTATAACAACACTTAGTAGGTTGAAATCCATGGTGTGCGCACACACTTCTGTCTCTGGAAAGTGGCCGGAGGCACGCAGCCCAAACAGCTCTAAACATTTCTATTGATTGCTTTTGTTTGGTTTAATCAACCCTTTTCTTTCTTCCAGATGATGTGGTTCCTGGCTGTGGTTCTTGGGTGTGTTCTCTCACCTGTCTATTGTGCTTCAACGGACATAGGTAGCTATAATGGACTCATAGAGAAATGCTTCCTAATTTATATCCTTTTAATGAGTCAAAAATGAAATTTCTCCTAAAATGAAATTCCCCTTGATGATGAAATGATCTTCCTTTTTCAGAATGGTGTTATCATCAAGCATCTTGCAGTAAGTACTTCCCTTTAGTTTTACAGTACTTTGTGCTTTTTAATTCCTTCTCCTCCCACCTCCTAAAGTCTCCCCCATCTTATAGATGACACACTCTGGCACACCATCGCTCCCAAATACTGCAATGGGAGTCGACAGTCTCCCATCGACATCACCTCAGCAAACGCCGAGGCCAACGAAAATTTGACAGCGTTCACCTTTTACAACTACAACAGCACGACCGCGTTCAAGAGCTTTTCTAACACGGGCAACACCGGTGAGGGCGCTGGGTGGTGCGGTGCCAAAAACAAATACAAATAACAAGAATATTTAACAAGTCAAAAATCTGCCCACTTTTGACCCAGGATTTCTTCTTTGTCCTCCTGTCCCAGTGAAAGTCAGTTTTGACAGTGGTGTCAAGGTGTCGGGGGGAGACTTGTCTGAGACCTACGACAGTCTGCAGTTCCACCTGCACTGGGGGAATGGATCCTCTGTGCCCGGCTCTGAGCACACTGTGGATGGAAAACAGTATCCTATGGAGGTAACGTGGTTTAACCTTTCAGCTAAGAGCTCAAGAGGTTAGAGTAGGACACATTCAAACGTATTCTTCTCTGCTTCATGTCAAGCTGCACATCGTGAACCTGAAGTCCTCTTATAATGGGAACACGACCTTAGGTATTGCGGACTCTGAGGGACTTGCTGCTCTCGGTTTCTTCATCGAGGTGAGTAAAAGACTTTATTGCCCTTGTTGTCGGAGCTCGAGAAAACAGAGCAAGATTAAACTGGTCATGCTTGCGTTGAAGGTCATGGACGGTAACGCTACGGGCAGCCCTGCGAGCTGGAAGACACTGACCTCTTACCTGCAAAACATCACAAACGCTGGTAAGAAGTTGAGCATTGAGTCTCATGTGCTGTTTGGGGGGAAAAGCCTGAACATATTCCTTCCTCAGGTACCTCTGTCGACATGACATCTGGCCTTACATTGGACGCTCTCCTGGAAGGGGTCGATCGTACAAAGTATTACCGCTACCTTGGCTCCTTGACCACGCCCACTTGCAACGAGGCTGTGGTTTGGACGGTGTTCAAGGACTCGATTAAAGTCAGCAAAGATTTGGTGAGTTTTGATTTTTTTAAATGAATTTTCAGGGAGAACAGCAGAAAACATTGATCGTTTTGGTTTTTCTGCTAGATTGACCTCTTCAGCACGTCTGTGTACTTCAACACCAGCAAAAATTCAGAATTCATGACGGACGTCTACAGAAGCGTCCAGGGAAATGAGCTCCGAGTCACAACGCAGGCAACGTCCGCAGGCGTCTCAATCCCAGCCTCCTTCTCACTGGCTCTGACGGCTCTCAGCCTTGTCCTGCTAAAGTTTTAGAGCCCCAGCAGTTGAGGTTCTGCAGAGATTCATCTCCCTCATATTCAGTCAGAACTGAGCTGGAACGCTGATTGTGAATGTCTCCACAAAGCTGACCCCACCGTTTGCCAAAATCATTGTGGTCTTGTCTCCAAAGATGGTCTGTGACCAAACCAAGCGTTTCATATGACTGCTGCTCTGACCCAGGTTTACGAACCACCCAATAGAAAGGCAGCATGAATGATTCCCTCAGTACAACACTGGAGCGAAATGCAAACATTTAAGGCAACGGTGGTAAAACCA
Source organism: Takifugu rubripes (assembly GCF_901000725.2). Classification (NCBI taxonomy): domain Eukaryota; kingdom Metazoa; phylum Chordata; class Actinopteri; order Tetraodontiformes; family Tetraodontidae; genus Takifugu; species Takifugu rubripes. The sequence continues at coordinate 12,416,883 of NC_042285.1, forward strand.
GCACTCTAACTCTTAATGTGCATCTTAGTCTACGATTTTAGCAGGAGTGGTAAAGTCTACACCTATCTTTAACTGTTGAATGTTTTTCATCCGTTTACAATTAACTAAAGTCAACAAAGGCTCAATGTAGCAGTTAGTCACGGGGTGAAAAGCAGTAAGGAATAATATTCAGTTAACGTGCACATTTTGTTCTATGATGTAGAAAAGGGGTTTGTTGAAGCTCCTAATTTCTGTGTTCCTCTTTTACCTCTAATATTACCACAGACACTTGAAGTACACGACTTTTGGCCACTTTGATAAAGTAGCACTCCTGTTGCTTGGTGAAGGATTATTTGTTGCTTTAAACTATCTTATTATCTGTTATCTGTGACTCCTGACTTCGGTGCAAACTTTTATGCAACTGTGCTGTGAAATGTTAAAATATCTCTAAAATAAAATTGTCAATGTTTTGGCGTTCTGTGTTTTTCGGGTGACGCTTTTTAAAGTGGCGCTTAAGCCTAAATTATCGAGATCGTGAGATTGAATTAAAGCTAATCTCTGCCATTGTTCACTTGCATACATCTTAATCCCACAGTTGACTCGCCTTTTGAAAAAGTTAGAGTTAAATGACATAACGCTTGTAGCTGCACCTAGATCCGTGCTGTATTCCAATTTATCACCCATTTGACTCAGACTTTGTTTCCTATGTTTAACTCTTCCTATGTAGTTGGTCTGTCACGGCCTGCTCGAAACATTTCAAACATAAGGAACATAATTAACACTTTGTGCAAATTTTGAAACCCTTGATGATTTACTAATGCATTATTCATTCTGTTCATCCTTTGATGTCAAAAGTTCCCCCCCTCCAGGCGACACTCATTCACGGTTTGACACTCTTGGTTGAGTAAGTGACCCAGAATCTCGGGTGCTACCTGAGAGAGAAGAATGACAGGCATGTCCTGTATAATTAGTTACTGATGGGAACAACATGGAACACAGTTTACGCGCCCAAAATCAAATGACAAAAATATCAATTTATTCTTTGACATTTCTGCTCTTAAATTACTGGTTGTCTTTTGCCACTTGGTGTTTCAACAGGTAAAAAGCTCAAGGCTCCATTCACTTCTGCTGCCAGAGCATGGAAATCCATCTGGATTATGCTACGGTTTCTCCAACTCATTCCACATTTATTTCTTTTGTTCTGTACACTCAATTTAATGATGCTGAATCCTGATTTCATCAACTGTGAAGCCAAACTATTGCATCTGTAAAACATGTCTGAAACATTACCGTCCCCAGAGGCCCGACTTTGGATTAGACCCAGGTTTCTGTCGAAGTCCCTCCCAGTATCAGTAGCGGGGTTTCGGTGGAGAATTCCTTTCACTTATAGATTACAAAGTGGGACGGTGTAGGTTAAAAATGTGCAGGTTGGATGGAGCAAGATGAGGTGTAAAAAATCGAATTTTAACTGTTCAGTAACTGTTCTGATTTCTAAATAAATAAACCTCACATTAAATACAAAGCTGAGAGTTTAAAAAAACAAATTCCAATATGCTATTTACAGCCAGCTAATGGGGTTTGGTGACTAAACTAGCCTTTTTGCCCTCCAGTGGAGAGAGGAGGAAGGTACCAAAAGAAAAACAAGATATTCCAGTGTCTGTGTTCCACTCTGCCCCTTATATTATCAATACAACCAAGGCCAGGACGAGCCAGCTCAGATTTATGAATGAAGACGCCCTGTTTAATTCGCAGTTACACTGCTTTGGGAAACGAGGATCTACTGGAGTTGGCTCTGCAGGCGGAGCGGGACATCTTAACCAGTCCACAGCGGTGGATTGAGGAGTCACAACCTCTTGGTTCAGTCCTCCATTTTTCAGCACCCAGTAAAAGTTGTCCTTGAAGAAGTAGGCATCTCCTAAAAATCACAGCTACAGTTAGTTGAGGTCTGATACGAGGCAGGATCCTGCACTAATGTCAGAAAAATCACGACACACTTGTGCTTCTGAAAGTTACCTTCGCCCCAGCTGATGATGTCATCCATGTGGGACGGCACTCCGGCCCACAGGCTGTTATCCCGAGGGTAACCTGATTCCGGCTGAATGTGCACCCCTTGCCTCTTTTGACTCTCATCAAACCTCCAGAACTCGCCACCGCTGAACAGGTAGGTTTTGCCATTGTGGGCCCAGATAAAGGCAGCTTCCACCTTGTCCACCGGCTGCCCATTTCTCCTCGTCATGCCCCAGTCAGAGAGGGGCCGGGGGTAACCGGACATGGCCTCAGTGTCTTTGAAGACCCAATACTGAGACTCTTGGGAGAAGAAGGAGTGATAATATTTTTGGATTGTATCTGTATCTGTGTGCTGTCATACCGCTCATTGAACAGTTGTGTTTCCATTTGAAAAGAAATTGCATTAAGTTTTATGTTTATGCACTGTTATGACTCCAAAGCTCTTCAGGACATCTCATTTTTTTTGCCAGGTTACCTGCACCTGGGATAGATTTCTTATATAAAATTTTTACTTTTGAGCTTTTTAAGTTCATGCCTGTTCATGCTAACATGACTTTGGAATTTTGTCACTTACCAATAAAAAAGATGATGTGGCTGTCACTTTTCCTCTCATAAACTGCATCAATTTTATTTGTTTGAGGTGGAAGGCCCATCCAGAAGTTTTGGATCTGAGCTGGCCTATTGGACACCAATGAACCGTCTCTCTTGGTTCTCCAAAACTGAGCACCTTTATCAAAGAAACGGGCACCACTATGTTGTCGGTGTACATATGCAATGACAGTCATAAAGTGCCTTTTCCGAGCTGTGAGAGCTCTCCTCAGTCAGTGGTAGTTTCCGCTTACCTTTAAAGAAGAAGACCTCTCCCCTGATGTTTGCTACAGCGTCAAAGCCTCCCTGACAGCGCTCGTTAAATGAGGGGTCCGTCCTGGGACAGAGGGGATTGTTGATGGTTTCAAAGGTTGCAGTTCGGTCAGACAACCGCTAGAGAGTGCTAAAACATGGTTATGGATCTTGATGTCCGCAGTGGTGTTTCTTTCCTTGGTCTACTCACAGCTGTGTCGGCCTCGGAGGAGGTGGGCTGGGCAGGCGTGGTAGGTGGGGGTCACCCCCATCTGATGGTGCAGTGTCTCTTACACCTACAACGGAAGAATCACAGCAAGGCTAAGGCTATAGACTAAGACTAAGGCTGCAGCGCGTCGTGCGCGCTGCCGAGAAGGTGATCGGCTGCAGGCTTCCATCCATCCAGGACCTGTATATCTCCAGGACCCGGAGGCGTGCAGGTCGGATCACGGCCGACCCTTCCCACCCTGGTCACGGACTGTTTTCCCCCCTCCCCTCAGGCAGGAGACTACGGTCCATTCGGACCAAAACCTCCCGCTACATGAACAGCTTCTTCCCCTCTGCCATCAGGCTGCTGAACACCAAGTGACTTATCACTTAAGCACCATGAACAGCAGCCAGTCGGACCCATGAACATCACATTACTCCTGCATTGACCTGCACTATTTCTTACCATTTCTGTATATACTGTATATATGTCTTATTTTATTTTATTTATCTTATTCTAGTGTTGTGTTCTTTATGTTGAATGTCGCAGCGTCACACCAAGACAAATTCCTAGTTTGTGTAATACTGTGTATTACATGAACAATGGCAATAAATCTGATTCAATTCAATTCAATTCAATTCAATTCAATTCAATTCAATTCAATTCAATTCAAAGCATCAGGAGATGCTCAGAAACGGCTACAAATATGTGGAATATGTGATCTCCTGAGAGATTTGAATATGCGTGTATTGAACATTTCGATGAATTTACTTGTAGTAAACAAGTTCCTCCTTCCTATTATAACACTCAGATGTTTATTCATCATGTTAAAGTTTGGTTTGAACAGTGGCCACATTAGAACACTGCATTCTTTAAATAGAAAGGATGACATCATACTAGACAACCACAAACAGAAAAAACAGTGTCAGACGCAGGCTAAGACCAGTACAGCTCATTACTCACCATAAAGCTGCTGGATGGCCAGTTTGTCGTCCACCGCGAGCTGGAAGTTGACAATGTCCCCCACACCACCCTGGTAGTACGGCTTCATGATGGATGGATCAGAGGAGGAATGGGACAGTCCTAATGCGTGGCCAAACTCGTGCACAGCAACTGCGAACAGGTCTGTGCTGCTGCTGTCACCTAATAACACCAGAGAGAAGAACACTACCGGGTCACACCAGGGAACTTGTGTAAAAACAGAAGACAGATGGACTTAGACGCTCTCCATCTGTTACCATTTCACAACTTATACACACCTCCATAGCTCCAGACCTCTTGATCATCAAAGTGTGTGTCTCCAGCCACCTCCGCACTGCCGGGGAAGAAGGCGTGGGCCAGGGTGCCGCCCTGCCCGTCAAAAGGGTACCCGTCGTCGTGGAACAGGCGGTTAAAAGACACCCTGATGTCCCCTCCAGCCGCCGTCCCGCCGCTGTCTGTCGCCACGTGATGGAAGTTCAGGGGGGCGACGTTGCTCCAAGCTTTGAAGGCAGACCTCAGGATGTTATCCACCAAAATGTCGGGCAGGTTGGGTGACTGCGATGGCGATGGATAACTGTGGACACTTTTGCGAAAAGTGGAAGTTACATTTTAGATTGAGACACTCTTGAGAAGATGAAAACCAAACATGTGACATATAAGGATCTATCATTCATGTGTCTGAGCTAAAACCACAAGAGCATGACAGGAAACACACCTCCAAGTGAGATCTGTCTTATGCCACTTTAGGCCTGAAAGGGCATATCGCTTCCTCCTCCTCCTCCTCTTCCTCCTCAGCCTGTCCTCACTGCCAATAATATCAGGCAAAGAGCATCGGCGTGCTGACATGAGTCTGATGGTCTCGCTGTCTGGAAGAGAGGAAGCTCAAATGACAAAAGGCGAGGCACCACGGGATTCTCCTGCAGTGTGTGTGTGAGGAGGACAGTACCGAGCACCCCTGTTTCCTGGAGCCCTCCGAACCTCTGCATGACTCTGATCGCCTGCTCGATCCCTTCTTTGGTGTGCAGGTTACCCGTACGGGGGTCAGGAGGAGGGAGGTAGCCATATCGGCCCAACCAATCCTGGACACACACACAGAGTACAACAGAGGCATCATCTGGGGCGGTCCGTTACTTTTAAAGGAGCCTTTCCTTGGGAGTCGTCTAAAAGTGGGTAAAGACAAGCTCAGCTCAGGGGGATGAAAGAATGGCAGCAGGTGCACGGAGCTGATGTGTTACACCTGCAGACATGGCAGGAATAGCTGCGGCTTCAAAGTGCTTTTGAAACCTGCCCTTTCTTCCGTTATGATGCAGTAAAGGAAAAGGTGTCGGCTCAGTTGCCAACAGCCACTTTCCTGTGGTTTCTACATGGAGCTGCAAAGAAAACGAATGGCACCTGCTTCCTTTTCCTTTGCACAAATCTACCTGTCGTTGTCAAACACCTTCGGAGCATCAACACCCTGATGGCTGATTCTGAACTGCCAAAAGCAGAATCAGATTTAAGTCTTTTCTGACACACATGACACACAGCTGCAGGAACACGCAATGACACAATCTCCCCGAGTGTAAAAATGGATGTCCTCCGGAAGTCCCACGTTGTTAATCGAAGCTCGAAATATCTGCTCGATGTGTCAGAGTCGTCTCAAAAATTCTTAATCAATTCTCGAAAGAAATCACTTTGAAAAATAAATAAAAAATCTTTGTGTATCAATGTGAATTCTACATATTAGCGCATTCCCTCGTGCAAACAAGTTCTAAATGACCCCCCAAAAAATATATACATACATATATATATATACAGTAAATAGATATCTATATGAAACGATACACCTTATTTCAGAGAAAAGCTTGTGATGCAATTGAGTCAGGCATTCCGAATCTGTATCTGTATAATAATGAAAGGATGCTCGGACAGATTGAAGAGTTAAAAACTCACCATTGCTTTGCTGTACTGGTCAGACTGTGCGGACGTGATGCTGCTCCCCATTAAGGTCAAAGCCAACCAAACCAGAAGATGCACCTCCATGCCAGTCACCGTGGAATCTAAACCAAATATCAAAAGCTGTTACTCAGCGTTTGTGTTGGGCAGGAAACGGGCGCATTCCTGACATCCACATCCTTCATCTTTCAAACCTGCTCGGAGGGAGAGATTGAAACAAAGCTCACCAGTGTTTCTGCTCTGAAGCTTAAGTCTCTCTGGGGACGAGGCAGGGCCGATCAACTAGTCAATTCTCTCTCTCTCTCTGTCGCTCTCGCTTGCTCTTCTCTCGGACTCTTCTCCTCACAGCGGGGCACTTGAATGCGGTTTTCGTTTCCCCACATTGGTCACAAGAGGCAGAATGATTTCAACACTGCTCCAGAAGAAGTTGAGCAACTGTTAAGTTTTGAACAGATTTATCTTAGTCACTAAAGCTTAAAAACCTGAATTAGCAGCTGAACTGTTCCATAATATAGATAAACTGTTATATCATGAACAGTGTAGAGGATTTTCAGCTTTGATCTTTTCCGAACTTCCTCATATTTGCAGTTGTCGTGGTGACTATAATAACACGGACCTATTTTCTCAGCATGCTTCGTGCGTTTTCTCGTTGAAAGCCTTTCGACGGGACTCGAATCACTCACATCATGTTTCTGGTGTTGTCTTTCTCTCTTCCTCCTCTTCCTACTCCTCGCCTGTCTTTAATTTCTGCTCATCCCCATGGGAGGCCGGTGAGTCATGCCATTAGATGGCCATTAAAATGGGGGATGGAGTGTCACAGGATGTTCAGGTTGTCCCCTGCTATCCTGAGGTGATAGAACAGTAGGTCACAGGGTTCTGCACAGGAGTGATAATAAGTAGTTACAGCATTTTTATATGAACAGTTTGAACCTAACAATTGGTAATCCTGTTGTTTTATAATCATTCATTTAATTCAGCCTTTTTTAAAAGCCTGTGTCGGGAGTTCAGAAATGTCAGACATCATGGCCTTGAGGCATAATTAGAAGCAGGAAAATCCAGAAAAGGTGAGGCTGCAATTAACTGGTGCTGTAAGAGATCAAACCATTTACTTTTGCCTTCAGATGTGCGTTTTAACGCTGATTGGCGGATTGTTCGGGCTGCTTATGAAACAGCCTTTTCAGACTTCTCGGCAGAGATCTTTGAGAAAATTTCAGATCTGTTTTTTAATTTTATATATTCAGCCCAGACTGACATCACAAACCCAGCCATCTTTTAGATCCCCCCCCCCCCCTCTATTCTGATCATGTCTGTGGGACTGCAGGAAGAGAGCCGATACATGGTATTTGACATTGATTTGACCCCAAGTTTCTGCATATTTTCATCGCGTCACAGCTAGAATTCAGCCTGGAGCAAGTAGCATACCTCAATAAGATGCCTGCTGATGCTGCCTGGGTTCCTCTTCTACTGGGGAGAAAAGTTTACTCTTAAACCCTTCTCCTCGCTGTCACTTCACACTCCTACTGTGCTTCAGCCAAAAGAAAAAAGTTTGTGATGTCTTCGGTCTCATTCTCAACAGCTCTGGCTCCTCTGAGCTGAAGAAGATGATTTAATTTTGGTGGTGCGTCACAAAGGACCTTGCTGGATCCTGTTGTGTCTCCTTCTTTTTCAGATCCAGCAGTTTCCCACAAAGACAAAGCTCAGCAATGTTTATCGGCCCACACAAAACCTTAATAACCGTCAAGTCTTTGCTTCTCCTGCAACATCTTTACCCCCCAGTGAGTAAGACAATCTCACAGTATCATCATTGTCTAGGCCCTGAGTGGTGCTACCACGGTCACTGTGGTACGTACGGTGAAAGCGAGGAGTCGGATGCTTCTTTTACAAGTGTTTATTTTAAAAGAGATACCATAAAACCCCGGTTCTTCTCATTTACCTTCAGACTTCACCCCATCTCACTGGCACCTTCTCCCTCATTCCAAATGCGGCGGCGAGCGCCAGTCACCCGTCAACATTGAGAAAAAAAGCGTGGTGGTGGACGAGCGTCTCAAGTCCTTCACCTTCACAAAGTTTGATGACAAACACGCCATCGAATACATCATTAACACTGGCCATGCTGGTGCAACATTTATTTGTCATCCCCAGACTGGTTTTCAACGTGCTTTCTAAAATAACTCACATGTAAACTACTCCAGACTACACTGTGAATTTCCTTTTTTGTGGTATAAATGAACAAATGATTATTTCTTGGCTACATTGTTGGGTAAACACCATCAAGATTATCTGAACATTTCATTCGATTTCATGTTTATTTTCATTGCAATATAATTAAGAGCAATGAAAATCCATTTTAAACAAGCAGAGGCTTTTACAGTTTGCCGTCTCTCCCTCATGATGTCCAGTGAAATGTACTCTGAAGCAGGACGCGGCTGTGGAGATCTCAGGTGGAGGTCTGAAACACGTCTACTCCATCTTACAGTTTCATTTCCACTGGGGTTCCGGTGACTCCGATGGTTCAGAGCACACAGTGGATTCACACAGATATCCCATGGAGGTGATTGACACGTCAACGGTTATATTGTTGTTTCCTGGTAACGTCGTACACATGTGACGATTTAAACTGCATTCTCACGCAGATGCACATAGTCAGCAAGCGGAAGGATCTGACCCTGGACGAGGCAGTGAAGACTCATGACGGCCTGGCGGTGCTGGGATTCTTCATTGAGGTAACAGTCATAAGAATGTGGGGATCAGTTTCAATTACGAAATTCAAAACCAGAACAATTGTGCCAATAAAGGCAGCATTTTGGTGAAACAATAGGTAGAAAAACACTTAACTATGTTAATAAAACATTGCTTTTTCCAACAAAGCTGAGGGCCCAAACTCTCCCACATTTTAGAAAAATCTCTTTCTGTTTTAAAATAAAGACAAGGAATTGGCTTAATAATAATCATGGCAGCTATTTATTTGGTTTAATCATAATTATGGGAGTAATTCATCTCCTCTTGGGTTACATTTGGTTTACTGTAAACAACAGGATGCACATCGTTTTTGGCATCATTAATCAACGGACATGTCTAGTTAGGGAATCGCCAAGGTTGTTGTTTGTTTTTGCACAGACAGGCACCACAGGAAGTAGCTCATCTGAAATGGACACTTGGAAGAAACTGACACACTACCTCTCGTCCATTACAAACATCAGTGAGGTCCTTCTTTCTTTGTTGCAGCAGCTCTGTAAATGGAGTTTCACATGACTACAGCACTTTGCTTCCATGCAGGCTCAAAGGCTGAGGTCACCGAGGAGATCTCCATCGATGATCTGCTAGGCAGCGTGAATCGAAACGCGTTCTATCGCTATAATGGGTCGCTGACAACGCCCCAGTGCAATGAAGCGGTGGTTTGGACGGTATTCAAAGAGTCTGTCAAGGTGGACAAAAATCTGGTACATGCTAATCTCCTCATCTGTACACTGAAGATTTATTTGACAGGTTGTCTGACACACTGACGTCAGTATTGCATTATGTAAAAGTGTTGCTGTGCAGCACAATTTAAATTAAAAAAGGAAACAAAATAGATCAAAAGACAATTTATGACCATGATCCTGATAATGGATCACTGTATAAGTTGTTCCAAATGTAGTTTCTGTTGCTTCTAATCAGGATATAATACTGCAAGAATTAGTTCAACCTGCAGAAACAATGTGCATTAAACTATGTAGGCTCCAGTTTTTTTTTAAAAGTAGTGCTAGTAAGTCTTTAGTCTACATTTTTTACGAGCGTTGCATTCCAACTGTTCCCAACTAAATGCTTCGGAGTCACTGACTGTAACGAGAGAAGAACACCTCCCGCCTGCAGGGTATAACACAAAAAAGCAGCCGAGCTGATGCTACAGTTGGACTTGACCAGATTCATCTGTAACTTGTCCTTTCCTCCATCAGATGATGATGTTCCCAGCTCAGGCAGGGTATCAGAAGGTGTTTCGGCCCACGCAGCCACTTCACAGCAGGAAAATCTACAGCTCCAGTTCAGCGCCTGGTGCCGAAGCTTCCATTATAGTCCTCCTGCTGTCGCCATGCCTTGGTGCCCTTTTATACAATCCGTGAGATCAATACTTGTTAAGACTTGTAAGTTTGCACATTCGCTAAAAAACGAGTTATTATGGATGTATTCCTAGAAAAATGCAATCTTTAAAATCTAGCTGATCAGAGTTTCAATGAGACGGCTCCAAACAGGCCGTGCATCTACGCTGTCTGGGGTCATGTTGCACTAATTATTTGTTCTGTTGTGATGATCATTTCAATATTTGTTTTAGAAATACCTACAATAAAATAAAAGACAATTTAGAAAGACTACTCTACTTTGGAAATTGTGTCTCATTCAGGTCTCTTTTTGGTGCCATTTTTATGCAAGGTCAGACAGATATATACCCCCTGTGACGGGTGCAGTTAGGACCCAAATGCAGCACTCTGGAAAGCTGGACCGTAGTAAAGACTTTTATTAACACACAGGCAAACAGGAACTCAGGCAGACCAGGAAACACAGGAAATAGTCCGTTCTTCAGGCTCTGGGCCCGCACAAAGTCTATGGGTTGCAGGCTCGGGGAGTGGGACGAGCAGCAGCGAAGTCCGAGCCGGGCGGAGAAGTCTAAACCAGGTGAGCAGACAGGAACCAGAGACGCTGAGGCAGAAGTCGCAGTCAGAGGCAGAAAGCAGGTAGGTTGTCCGGGGAACGGTAACAGGTAATCCGGCAGGGAAACAATGCTGGAAAGTCACGCATGAAAGCAGAAGAACAATCTGGCACTGAGTGAGTGTGAGGCTGGAGAATATATACACTGGTAGGTGAGCTGATTGATGAGTGAGGGCAGGTGTGTGATCAGTGACTGAGAGCAGGTGTGTGATCAGAGGGTGTGGTGTGAGCAGGGCAGTGGAAAAGTACTGGGACAGGAGGGAACTGGGGAAAAGGGGCTGTGACACCCCCAACAACATATTTAGTTCAGAGTTCAGAATTAAAAGAAGTCACCAATTGAAAAACTTCAAGAAGTTATGTGGTAAGACTAACTAGATGAAAATAAACCAACCACCTTGATGGGCAAGATCAAGTCAATAAATCTGTCCTTATCACATCAGCCAAAAAAAGTCAATACTATTTTAACGCCGGTTCTTGAGGGTTTTAAAGGTCAACTTCTGTTCAAACAGGAAACTATGACTGTCGGGAAGTTCTGTGGGGTCTTCCTTGATCAGCAGATAGATATAAAAGCATTAATAATTTACAGTTTATTACCTGGTCTAACCTGATATTTGACAACCTAGCGCCAGCCCCCAGTAATAATGCCACCCATCTCTTATTTCTGGTCCTGCCCCCCTCATTTTGAAGATCATTTCAACTTCAAACCTGAACTCAGCTTTCTTCCTTGAACAGCCAGAGGAGGTCTACTTTTTGGAATTTTTAAAGTTTGCTATGGACAAATGAAAATTTTGATAACCCCACAAGAGATCAAGCTCTTGTGCACCCCCAGAGGGGGGCTCTGACCCCAGGTTGGGAACCACTGCAATCGACTTTATAGACCGATACACAAGTGCAAGGGTTGGGTTACCAGCTGCACTGCATTACTTTCTCATCATCAACCTCTCAATCTGAGTCACATTCATGCACATCTTTTCTATCTTCAGCCTCCTGTGGTCCACCTGCAGACTGTAGGCTCAAAACAATTGGCCGTAAGTGGCGGTGAAGCATCAGCTGCTAGAATCATTTACATTTTACAATGTGACGTGAACATGAACAAACAATCATAAAACTCTCATCTGATACAGCTGGTGGGTGGAGAGTGTTGCACTGTTGTGACAGTGCTGTCACACTGGCATGACCATGGCCTGAGCCAATAAAAAGGTTGAGGAGGAAGTTCTGGAGCAGTGAGGAGGTAGATACCCCACAGGACTCCACACTGTCTCTGACCCTTCTTGAGGATTTTTTTTTTTTTTTTTTTTTAAATTGCATTCTGTTGCTTTTTCTCAGCATTTCAAATGAAGTGGTTTTTAGCTGCAATTGCCACGTGCGCCCTCCTACCCAGGATCTACTGTGCCTCAACAGACGTAGGTGAGTACATGGGTAGATTGACGTCCACAAGTTGTTAAGTGGATTGTTAAGTCGTTGGTCACAGCAAACGCCGAGACCAACAACAAACTGACAGAGTTCACCTTTTACAACTACGGCAGCACGACCGCGTTGAAGTCCATTCAGAACACGGGCAAGACCGGTGAGGGCGCTGGGTGTCCACGCAGAGTTCAACACGTCACAAATCTGATTTGCTCCCCAAACCAACCATGATCTACATTTTCCATTTTGTCCCAGTGAAAGTCAGTTTTATCAGCGGTGTCAAGGTGTCGGGGGGAGACTTGTCTGAGACCTACGACAGTCTGCAGTTCCACCTGCACTGGGGGAATGGATCCTCTGTGCCCGGCTCTGAGCACACTGTGGACGGCAAACATTATCCTATGGAGGTAACGTGGTTTAACCTTTCAGCTAAGAGCTCAAGAGGTTAGAATAGGACGCATTCAAACATATTATTCTCTGCTTCATGTCAAGCTTCACATCGTGAACCTGAAGTCCTCTTATAATGGGAACACGACCTTAGGTGTTGCGGACTCTGAGGGACTTGCTGCTCTCGGTTTCTTCATCGAGGTGAGTCTTTTTTTTTTACACAATGTGGACATGAGGGCTGTTACACAGGGGTGCTGGCAGCTCAACCTGTTGGGACTGACCTGAGATGCAGAGCGCTCTCGGTTCAAGCCCCAGGGCAGACAAAACATGGAAGGTGTTCTGGTAGTAGGGGGAGGTGCCAGAACACCTTCAGAGCACTGCCAAGGTACCCTTGAGCAAGGTACCGAACCCGTAAATGCTAATATAGGGCCCTGTGATGGACTGGTAACTCATCAAGAGGTGGACCCTGCCTGTGACCCGGAGAGGGATGAAGCAGTCAAGAAGATGAGACAAGACAAGGCTGTTACACAGTAAGCAGAGGGCTGGATGTTTGAGCTTATCCGAATCTGGCTGTAATCAACGGTGCTCATGTTGAAACACGGCTGTTTAAAGTCGTTGGCTTACAGCTGGTCAAGGTTGACTTTCTTCAGCCAGCTTTCCCCATTCTTGGTTATATCTTAGATTGAGAGACCACATGAGCTTAAAGACTCTGTATTGCCTCTGGAGTGATACAAGAGCAAGAAGTCTACTTTCAATGCCAGATGTGGGCGTGAAGAAAGTCTTGATTCACTTAGCAGCAGAAATAGTTAGACAAAAATTGTCTTTAATTGAAGGCCATGGACGGTAGTGAGACGGGCAGCCCTGCGAGCTGGAAGACACTGACCTCTTACCTGAAAAACATCACAAACGCTGGTAAGACATTTGAACCTTGGACACTTGGCCTGTTTTGTTGAAAAAGCCTGAACATATTCCTTCCTCAGGTACCTCTGTCAACATGGCATCTGGCCTTACATTGGACGCTCTCCTGGAAGGGGTCGATCGTACAAAGTATTACTGCTACCTTGGCTCCTTGACCACGCCCACTTGCAACGAGGCTGTGGTTTGGACGGTGTTCAAGGACTCAATTAAAGTCAGCAAAGATTTGGTGAGTGTTGATTTATTTTTTTTAAATAGATTTTCAGAGAACACAGCAGGACTGTAACTGGTTCATTGTCTTGGTTTTTCTTCTAGATTTACCTCTTCAGTACGACCGTGTACTTCAACACAGGCAAATAAGCTACATGTCACAAAGTCTGGAAATGGTGCAACAGCAGCCTCCCTCGCACTGACCGCCCTCAGCTTTATCCTGCTAAAGCTTTAGAGCCACAGCAATATATGCAATATGTAGCCACACTTTTCACACTTTTGCACTGCTTCTTTTCTTTGGTGTAATGAAGGATTGACGGAGTCATATGAACACCGTTATTTATCACACATATTTAACCTGTTGCACACCCCCAATATACTTTACTGTATCCCAGTAAATGTTTCTTAAATAATATTAGTCTTTTCACAAGTGTCACAAGAGATCAAGTGAATGGTTGACCAGGACAGGTTTGACAGTTTTCAGGTTTCCTAAAACTGCATAAACAAACAAACAAACAAATAAATATAAATAAATAAATAAATCTGTAGAAAATGTAAAATAATAAAATTAAGTAGCAGCAGAAGTCAACGTGACAAAAAGGAGCACTCCAAAGTTTCTTCATACATACATACATACATACATACAGTATATATATACATATATACAGTATATATACACACCCACCCACACACACACACACACACACACATATACACATATATACAGTATACACACACACACACACACACACACACACATATATATATATATATATATATATATAAAAATAGGAAAAGAAGATAGAGGTGAGGCAGGTACGACTCACAAGGAATGCAGACTAGCAGCTCGAGCTGAAAAATTCTCAAGAAGGAGGGCCAAGCGTTACCACAGAGGATCTACAACGATCTGGCGACAAGAGGAGGAACAAGCCGCTCCCTAAAGCTGCCAAGCAGATCACCCCAGATGAGCCGCAGGTGAGGGAGGAGGTGTTTCAGACCTGCTCCTGGCTGCACTTTCATGTAAACAATGACTTTGAACTCCGTGATAGTTGTTTGCAATGGTAAAATCAGCGTTCAAATGTTTGGATTAGTTTAACGCACGTCTCCCGGCACCGCCTGGTCAAAGAGAGGCCCTAAACACCCGAGAGTTGTGTCTGAACCACCGCTACTGTTTCCACAATTAAGATCGCTGTATCCTCTTTATTTTCTTAGCAGGGAAAAGCACCAAATTCTAAGTGAGCTCCATGGAGCTACGTCCTATAAAACTGCTTTTTGGAACCAAGCTCATGTGACTGACGTGACCAATTTGTTTTAGATTATTCTCTGAAGAGAGAGAGAGAATTTCTCTGAATCTAATCTCTAATCTTGTTTGGCTTGAATGTCACTGTAATTTGCACCAAGTTGTTTTTTCAAGATTGTGTTTTGGCTTTTCTATGTATTTTATTGTTCTCAGGTCCTCATGGTCCAAATACATGCACATTAGCATATGATTACTGTACCATGATGCACTTTATGTGTCATTTTAAATGATTAACATCTTTCAAGTAGTAAGGAGACTGAATCAACCACTTAAAGTTAGAGGCAAACAATTATGAGCAGGACTGATACTGAAGCAACTTTCACCGACAATCCAAGCAGTCAAACTGATTCATTAACGGAAACCTGCGTCCTAGTTTGTACAAACATGGGCCTCTTCCTGAATATTAGTGCCATAATCATGACAGATGAATATTTGGCCTATATTTAGTACAGTGGGACTTTCCCACAAACAAGCAACACGTACCTCAGATTCACATCATGTCAAATGTTTTATAGCAATCTAATCCTAAAAACATGTATGTGTTAACATACAATGGTAAAAATTATGTTCCCAAATGCAGCTTTGCCTGAGGAAGGCCGTAGTGGCTTATACGTGGCCATTACTCCGAGAAGCATTGAAACCATTTTTTTTTTTGGGGGGGGGGACACGTGTGTCTAGGCCCGAAACGCATGTGAACGTCTTCTTTTAATGTCAGTAGTCGTCAGCTGAGATTTTCTTGTCTCCATTCCTCAGAAAATTCCTCAGCAAACGTCAGAATATTTCTGAAGGGAAGTTGCTGAGCTTTGGAATCGAGGGCGGTGTCGACCTGGAACGGATAAATAGAGGCAGGCCGAAGCTCTCCTCCAGTCAGAGGAGATTCTACAGGTGTCAAAGGTAAGATGAGAGGCCATTCTTTGTTCTCTGAAAGGTTTTATTCCTTTAGTTTGTGTTATGTTGGTACTTCTTGTTATGAATTCAAAAGAATGTTTAAAATTGTTTTTTTGCAATTTATTTATTTATTTATTTTGCTTTGTACCAACTGCTAAATCGGAATTCATCCCTTTTTGCCTTTGCATGTAGTGCAGAACCATTTCATGGACATAGGATATGTGCTGTGACTTCATTAATGTGAAACGTTTGATATTTTGAGATTTTCCATCAGAAAATAAATTTGGGAAATTTCCTCAAAAGGAAGAGCCTCCCTCAGAGGCTTGGGAAAGAAAACAAATAACAACAAACAATCCCTGAATCCTGGAAATACAAACAAACATACTGTAAGACAATACAAGAAACCAGTATAACGACACTTAGTAGGTTGAAATCCATGGTGTGCGCACACACTTCTGTCTCTGGAAAGTGGCCGGAGGCACGCAGCCCAAACAGCTCTAAACATTTCTATTGATTGATTTTGTCTGGTTTAATCAACCCTTTTCTTTCTTCCAGATGATGTGGTTCCTGGCTGTGGTTCTTGGGTGTGTTCTCTCACCTGTCTATTGTACATCAAATGGCATAGGTAGCTATAATGGACTCATATAGAAATGCTTCCTAATTTATATCCTTTTAATTAGTCAAAAATGAAATTTCTCCAAAAATGAAATTCCCCTTGATGATGAAATGATCTTCCTTTTTCAGAATGGTGTTATCATCAAGCATCTTGCAGTAAGTACTTCCCTTTAGTTTTACAGTACTTTGTGCTTTTTAATTCCTTCTCCTCCCGCCTCCTAAAGTCTCCCCCATCTTATAGATGACACACGCTGGCCCACCATTGTACCCGAATACTGCAATGGGAGTCGACAGTCTCCCATCGACATCACCTCAGCAAACGCCGAGGCCAACGAAAATTTGACAGCGTTCACCTTTTACAACTACAGCAGCACGACCGCGTTCAAGAGATTTTTTAACACGGGCAAGACCGGTGAGGGCGCTGGGTGGTGCGGTGCCAAAAACAAATACAAATAACAAGAATATTTAACAAGTCAAAAATCTGCCCACTTTTGACCCAGGATTTCTTCTTTGTCCTCCTGTCCCAGTGAAAGTCAGTTTTGACAGTGGTGTCAAGGTGTCGGGGGGAGACTTGTCTGAGACCTACGACAGTCTGCAGTTCCAACTGCACTGGGGGAATGGATCCTCTGTGCCCGGCTCTGAGCACACTGTGGATGGAAAACAGTATCCTATGGAGGTAACGTGGTTTAACCTTTCAGCTAAGAGCTCAAGAGGTTAGAGTAGGACACATTCAAACGTATTCTTCTCTGCTTCATGTCAAGCTGCACATCATGAACCTGAAGTCCTCTTATAATGGGAACACGACCTTAGGTTTTGCAGACCCTGAGGGACTTGCTGCTCTCGGTTTCTTCATCGAGGTGAGTAAAAGACTTTATTGCCCTTGTTGTCGGAGCTCGAGAAAACGGAGCAAGATTAAACTGGTCATGCTTGCGTTGAAGGTCATGGACGGTAACGCAATGGGCAGCCCTGCGAGCTGGAAGACACTGACCTCTTACCTGCAAAACATCACAAACATTGGTAAGAAGTTGAGCATTGAGTCTCATGTGCTGTTTGGGGGGAAAAGCCTGAACATATTCCTTCCTCAGGTACCTCTGTCAACATGGCACCTGGCCTTACGTTGGACGCTCTCCTGGAAGGGGTCGATCGTACAAAGTATTACCGCTACCTTGGCTCCTTGACCACGCCTGATTGCAACGAGGCTGTGGTTTGGACGGTGTTCAAGGACTCGATTAAAGTCAGCAAAGATTTGGTGAGTGTTGATTTTTTTAAATGAATTTTCAGGGAGAACAGCAGAAAACATTGATCGTTTTGGTTTTTCTGCTAGATTGACCTCTTCAGCACGTCTGTGTACTTCAAAACCAGAACAAATTCAGAATTAATGACGAACATCTACAGAAGCGTCCAGGGAAATGAGCTCCGAGTCACAACGCAGGCCACGCAGACCACGGAGGCCACGTCTGCAGGCGTCTCAATCCCAGCCTCCTTCTCACTGGCTCTGACGGCTCTCAGCCTTGTCCTGCTAAAGTTTTAGAGCCCCAGCAGTTGAGGTTCTGCAGAGATTCATCTCCCTCATATTCAGTCAGAACTGAGCTGGAACGCTGATTGTGAATGTCTCCACAAAGCTGACCCCACCGTTTGCCAAAATCATTGTGGTCTTGTCTCCAAAGATGGTCTGTGACCAAACCAAGCGTTTCATATGACTGCTGCTCTGACCCAGGTTTACGAACCACCCAATAGAAAGGCAGCATGAATGATTCCCTCAGTACAACACTGGAGCGAAATGCAAACATTTAAGGCAACGGTGGTAAAACCAGCACTCTAACTCTTAATGTGCATCTTAGTCTACGATTTTAGCAGGAGTGGTAAAGTCTACACCTATCTTTAACTGTTGAATGTTTTTCATCCGTTTACAATTAACTAAAGTCAACAAAGGCTCAATGTAGCAGTTAGTCACGGGGTGAAAAGCAGTAAGGAATAATATTCAGTTAACGTGCACATTTTGTTCTATGATATAGAAAAGGGGTTTGTTGAAGCTCCTAATTTCTGTGTTCCTCTTTTACCTCTAATATTACCACAGACACTTGAAGTACACGACTTTTGGCCACTTTGATAAAGTAGCACTCCTGTTGCTTGGTGAAGGATTAATCATTGCTTTAAACTATCTTATTATCTGTTATCTGTGACTCCTGACTTCGGTGCAAACTTTTATGCAACTGTGCTGTGAAATGTTAAAATATCTCTAAAATAAAATTGTCAATGTTTTGGCGTTCTGTGTTTTTCGGGTGACGCTCTTTAAAGTGGCGCTTAAGCCTAAATTATCGAGAAAGTGTGAATGAATTAAAGCTAATCTCTGCCATTGTTCACTTGCATACAACTTAATCCCACAGTTGACTCGCCTTTTGAAAAAGTTAGAGTTAAATGACATAACGCTTGTAGCTGCACCTAGATCCGTGCTGTATTCCAGTTTATCACCCATTTGATTCAAACTTTGTTTCCTATGTTTAACTCTTCCTATGTAGTTGGTCTGTCACAGCCTGCTCGAAACATTTCAAACATAAGGAACATAATTAACACTTTGTGCAAATTTTGAAACCCTTGATGATTAACTAATGCATTATTCATTCTGTTCATCCTTTGATGTCAAAAGTTCCCCCCCTTCAGGCGACACTCATTCACGGTTTGACACTCTTGGTTGAGTAAGTGACCCAGAATCTCGGGTGCTACCTGAGAGAGGAGAATGACAGGCATGTCCTGTATAATTAGTTACTGATGGGAACAACGTGGAACACAGTTTACGCGCCCAAAATCAAATGACAAAAATATCAATTTATTCTTTGACATTTCTGCTCTTAAATTACCGGTACTGGTTGTCTTTTGCCACTTGGTGTTTCAACAGGTAAAAAGCTCAAGGCTCCATTCACTTCTGCTTCCAGAGCCTGGAAATCCATCTGGATTATGCTACGGTTTCTCCAACTCATTCCACATTTATTTCTTTTGTTCTGTACACTCGATTTAATGATGCTGAATCCTGATTTCATCAGCTGTGAAGCCAAACTATTGCATCTGTAAAACATGTCTGAAACATTACCGTCCCCAGAGGCCCGACTTTGGATTAGACCCAGGTTTCTGTCGAAGTCCCTCCCAGTATCAGTAGCGGGGTTTCGGTGGAGAATTCCTTTCACTTATAGATTACAAAGTGGGACGGTGTAGGTAAAAAAGGGGCAGGTTGGATGGAGCAAGATGAGGTGTAAAAAATCGAATTTTAACTGTTCAGTAACTGTTCTGATTTCTAAATAAATAAACCTCACATTAAATACAAAGCTGAGAGTTTAAAAAAACAAATTCCAATATGCTATTTACAGCCAGCTAATGGGGTTTGGTGACTAAACTAGCCTTTTTGCCCTCCAGTGGAGAGAGGAGGAAAGTACCAAAAGAAAAACAAGCTATTCCAGTGTCTGTGTTCCACTCTGCCCCTTATATTATCAATACAACCAAGGCCAGGAGGAGCCAGCTCAGATTTATGAATGAAGACGCCCTGTTTAATTCGCAGTTACACTGCTTTGGGAAACGAGGATCTACTGGAGTTGGCTCTGCAGGCGGAGCGGGACATCTTAACCAGTCCACAGCGGTGGATTGAGGAGTCACGACCTCTTGGTTCAGTCCTCCATTTTTCAGCACCCAGTAAAAGTTGTCCTTGAAGAAGTAGGCATCTCCTAAAAATCACAGCTACAGTTAGTTGAGGTCTGATACGAGGCAGGATCCTGCACTAATGTCAGAAAAATCACGACACACTTGTGCTTCTGAAAGTTACCTTCGCCCCAGCTGATGATGTCATCCATGTGGGACGGCACTCCGGCCCACAGGCTGTTATCCCGAGGGTAACCTGATTCCGGCTGAATGTGCACCCCTTGCCTCTTTTGACTCTCATCAAACCTCCAGAACTCGCCACCGCTGAACAGGTAGGTTTTGCCATTGTGGGCCCAGATAAAGGCAGCTTCCACCTTGTCCACCGGCTGCCCATTTCTCCTCGTCATGCCCCAGTCAGAGAGGGGCCGGGGGTAACCGGACATGGCCTCAGTGTCTTTGAAGACCCAATACTGAGACTCTTGGGAGAAGAAGGAGTGATAATATTTTTGGATTGTATCTGTATCTGTGTGCTGTCATACCGCTCATTGAACAGTTGTGTTTCCATTTGAAAAGAAATTGCATTAAGTTTTATGTTTATGCACTGTTATGACTCCAAAGCTCTTCAGGACATCTCATTTTTTTTGCCAGGTTACCTGCACCTGGGATAGATTTCTTATATAAAATTTTTACTTTTGAGCTTTTTAAGTTCATGCCTGTTCATGCTAACATGACTTTGGAATTTTGTCACTTACCAATAAAAAAGATGATGTGGCTGTCACTTTTCCTCTCATAAACTGCATCAATTTTATTTGTTTGAGGTGGAAGGCCCATCCAGAAGTTTTGGATCTGAGCTGGCCTATTGGACACCAATGAACCGTCTCTCTTGGTTCTCCAAAACTGAGCACCTTTATCAAAGAAACGGGCACCACTATGTTGTCGGTGTACATATGCAATGACAGTCATAAAGTGCCTTTTCCGAGCTGTGAGAGCTCTCCTCAGTCAGTGGTAGTTTCCGCTTACCTTTAAAGAAGAAGACCTCTCCCCTGATGTTTGCTACAGCGTCAAAGCCTCCCTGACAGCGCTCGTTAAATGAGGGGTCCGTCCTGGGACAGAGGGGATTGTTGATGGTTTCAAAGGTTGCAGTTCGGTCAGACAACCGCTAGAGAGTGCTAAAACATGGTTATGGATCTTGATGTCCGCAGTGGTGTTTCTTTCCTTGGTCTACTCACAGCTGTGTCGGCCTCGGAGGAGGTGGGCTGGGCAGGCGTGGTAGGTGGGGGTCACCCCCATCTGATGGTGCAGTGTCTCTTACACCTACAACGGAAGAATCACAGCAAGGCTAAGGCTATAGACTAAGACTAAGGCTGCAGCGCGTCGTGCGCGCTGCCGAGAAGGTGATCGGCTGCAGGCTTCCATCCATCCAGGACCTGTATATCTCCAGGACCCGGAGGCGTGCAGGTCGGATCACGGCCGACCCTTCCCACCCTGGTCACGGACTGTTTTCCCCCCTCCCCTCAGGCAGGAGACTACGGTCCATTCGGACCAAAACCTCCCGCTACATGAACAGCTTCTTCCCCTCTGCCATCAGGCTGCTGAACACCAAGTGACTTATCACTTAAGCACCATGAACAGCAGCCAGTCGGACCCATGAACATCACATTACTCCTGCATTGACCTGCACTATTTCTTACCATTTCTGTATATACTGTATATATGTCTTATTTTATTTTATTTATCTTATTCTAGTGTTGTGTTCTTTATGTTGAATGTCGCAGCGTCACACCAAGACAAATTCCTAGTTTGTGTAATACTGTGTATTACATGAACAATGGCAATAAATCTGATTCAATTCAATTCAATTCAATTCAATTCAATTCAATTCAATTCAATTCAATTCAATTCAAAGCATCAGGAGATGCTCAGAAACGGCTACAAATATGTGGAATATGTGATCTCCTGAGAGATTTGAATATGCGTGTATTGAACATTTCGATGAATTTACTTGTAGTAAACAAGTTCCTCCTTCCTATTATAACACTCAGATGTTTATTCATCATGTTAAAGTTTGGTTTGAACAGTGGCCACATTAGAACACTGCATTCTTTAAATAGAAAGGATGACATCATACTAGACAACCACAAACAGAAAAAACAGTGTCAGACGCAGGCTAAGACCAGTACAGCTCATTACTCACCATAAAGCTGCTGGATGGCCAGTTTGTCGTCCACCGCGAGCTGGAAGTTGACAATGTCCCCCACACCACCCTGGTAGTACGGCTTCATGATGGATGGATCAGAGGAGGAATGGGACAGTCCTAATGCGTGGCCAAACTCGTGCACAGCAACTGCGAACAGGTCTGTGCTGCTGCTGTCACCTAATAACACCAGAGAGAAGAACACTACCGGGTCACACCAGGGAACTTGTGTAAAAACAGAAGACAGATGGACTTAGACGCTCTCCATCTGTTACCATTTCACAACTTATACACACCTCCATAGCTCCAGACCTCTTGATCATCAAAGTGTGTGTCTCCAGCCACCTCCGCACTGCCGGGGAAGAAGGCGTGGGCCAGGGTGCCGCCCTGCCCGTCAAAAGGGTACCCGTCGTCGTGGAACAGGCGGTTAAAAGACACCCTGATGTCCCCTCCAGCCGCCGTCCCGCCGCTGTCTGTCGCCACGTGATGGAAGTTCAGGGGGGCGACGTTGCTCCAAGCTTTGAAGGCAGACCTCAGGATGTTATCCACCAAAATGTCGGGCAGGTTGGGTGACTGCGATGGCGATGGATAACTGTGGACACTTTTGCGAAAAGTGGAAGTTACATTTTAGATTGAGACACTCTTGAGAAGATGAAAACCAAACATGTGACATATAAGGATCTATCATTCATGTGTCTGAGCTAAAACCACAAGAGCATGACAGGAAACACACCTCCAAGTGAGATCTGTCTTATGCCACTTTAGGCCTGAAAGGGCATATCGCTTCCTCCTCCTCCTCCTCTTCCTCCTCAGCCTGTCCTCACTGCCAATAATATCAGGCAAAGAGCATCGGCGTGCTGACATGAGTCTGATGGTCTCGCTGTCTGGAAGAGAGGAAGCTCAAATGACAAAAGGCGAGGCACCACGGGATTCTCCTGCAGTGTGTGTGTGAGGAGGACAGTACCGAGCACCCCTGTTTCCTGGAGCCCTCCGAACCTCTGCATGACTCTGATCGCCTGCTCGATCCCTTCTTTGGTGTGCAGGTTACCCGTACGGGGGTCAGGAGGAGGGAGGTAGCCATATCGGCCCAACCAATCCTGGACACACACACAGAGTACAACAGAGGCATCATCTGGGGCGGTCCGTTACTTTTAAAGGAGCCTTTCCTTGGGAGTCGTCTAAAAGTGGGTAAAGACAAGCTCAGCTCAGGGGGATGAAAGAATGGCAGCAGGTGCACGGAGCTGATGTGTTACACCTGCAGACATGGCAGGAATAGCTGCGGCTTCAAAGTGCTTTTGAAACCTGCCCTTTCTTCCGTTATGATGCAGTAAAGGAAAAGGTGTCGGCTCAGTTGCCAACAGCCACTTTCCTGTGGTTTCTACATGGAGCTGCAAAGAAAACGAATGGCACCTGCTTCCTTTTCCTTTGCACAAATCTACCTGTCGTTGTCAAACACCTTCGGAGCATCAACACCCTGATGGCTGATTCTGAACTGCCAAAAGCAGAATCAGATTTACGTCTTTTCTGACACACATGACACACAGCTGCAGGAACACGCAATGACACAATCTCCCCGAGTGTAAAAATGGATGTCCTCCGGAAGTCCCACGTTGTTAATCGAAGCTCGAAATATCTGCTCGATGTGTCAGAGTCGTCTCAAAAATTCTTAATCAATTCTCGAAAGAAATCACTTTGAAAAATAAATAAAAAATCTTTGTGTATCAATGTGAATTCTACATATTAGCGCATTCCCTCGTGCAAACAAGTTCTAAATGACCCCCCAAAAAATATATACATACATATATATACAGTAAATAGATATCTATATGAAACGATACACCTTATTTCAGAGAAAAGCTTGTGATGCAATTGAGTCAGGCATTCCGAATCTGTATCTGTATAATAATGAAAGGATGCTCGGACAGATTGAAGGGTTAAAAACTCACCATTGCTTTGCTGTACTGGTCAGACTGTGCGGACGTGATGCTGCTCCCCATTAAGGTCAAAGCCAACCAAACCAGAAGATGCACCTCCATGCCAGTCACCGTGGAATCTAAACCAAATATCAAAAGCTGTTACTCTGGCAGCGTTTGTGTTGGGCAGGAAACGGGCGCATTCCTGACATCCACATCCTTCATCTTTCAAACCTGCTCGGAGGGAGAGATTGAAACAAAGCTCACCAGTGTTTCTGCTCTGAAGCTTAAGTCTCTCTGGGGACGAGGCAGGGCCGATCAACTAGTCAATTCTCTCTCTCTCTCTCTCTGTCGCTCTCGCTTGCTCTTCTCTCGGACTCTTCTCCTCACAGCGACGCTTGAGCACTTGAATGCGGTTTTCGTTTCCCCACATTGGTCACAAGAGGCAGAATGATTTCAACACTGCTCCAGAAGAAGTTGAGCAACTGTTTGTTTTGAACAGATTTATCTTAGTCACTAAAGCTTAAAAACCTGAAGTAGCAGCTGAACTGTTCCATAATATAGATAAACTGTTATATCATGAACAGTGTAGAGGATTTTCAGCTTTGATCTTCACTGAACTGGTTTGAAACTTCTTTTTTTTTGTAACGTGATTCATACTGGTCCTTTCAGGACCTTTGCTGTCCAGCTGAACTGACTCTGTAAGAGTTCCCGTCAGCTGACTGCTCAAATAATTGACCGCCGGATATATCTGATGGTATTCTGCTTCCGCTACCCAGGCTGAACATGAGGCGCTCTGCTGTTTCTGCTTCCAGCCACGTTCCAGCCAAAGGTCTCGCTGTTGTGTCTGACCTTCACTCGTGTCTCTGATGTGGGCGCTGAGGCTGCGGCTCTCGCTGAACCTTTCCACAGAGTCCCCAGAACACAATCATTGGTTGGTTTATTGTTTTACCAGATATGGTACTTTGGACTAAACCAAAAAGGACAAGAAACACAGAAACAGTCTTGTCTGCCTACTCCATCCTCATATTTGCAGTTGTCGTGGTGACTATAATAACACGGACCTATTTTCTCAGCATGCTTCGTGCGTTTTCTCGTTGAAAGCCTTTAGACGGGACTCGAATCACTCACATCATGTTTCTGGTGTTGTCTTTCTCTCTTCCTCCTCTTCCTACTCCCCGCCTGTCTTTAATTTCTGCTCATCCCCATGGGAGGCCGGTGAGTCATGCCATTAGGATACATATGCTTCCCTGCTAATGGCTGGTCAGTTTCCATCATGACCTCTTCATGATGCTGCATCAGCAGAAATCACTATTTTCCTGCAGCTACCAGTCGATCACCAAGGTACTATCAGTAAATCGCATGACAATAAAAAAATAGACTTCCGCCTGTCATCCATCACTTGATTGAACTACAGGGCAGCCTGTCAGTTGACATCTGAATTTTTTTGACACTTAGGTCACTGTGCACGCGCAAACAGCGGCTCTCAGTGCAGCAAAGCTAACAAGCTAGTCAGTTTGTTACCACTAATTTTTTGCTTTCGTTTTTTTCTCTTAAAGTTAAGAAAGGGCATTAAAATGAGCGAGGGACCAAGTAAGAAGAATAAAACTTATCATTTTCATCTGGAATGGGAGGAGGACTTTTTTTCACGATGGCATTTTCAAAGTGCGTTTGCCTCATCTGCCAGTCTACCATCGCAATACCAAAGAAGGGAAGTGTGGAGCGTTATTTTCAGACTTTCATGGGAAATACGACACGAATGTGCGAAAAGTGAGCAGATTAAGAGAAAGATGGAGGAACTAAAGTCCCAGTTGTTTTTCACAATGACAAAAAAAATGTACATAGTTAATTATATTATGTTGTGCAACATATGCAATGTTTCGTTTCGTTTCGTTTCGTTTTGTTTATCTCACGCTTATCTGGATCCGGGTCGCAGGGGCAGCTGCTTCAGGAGGGATGCCCAGACAGCCCTCTCCCCGGCCACTTCCATCAGCTCTTCCAGGGGAACCCCCAGCCGCTCCCAAGCCAGGCGAGAGATGTGATCTCTCCACCTAGTCCTGGGCCGGCCACGAGGCCGCCTCTCGGTGGGACATGTCCGGAACACCTCTAAAGGGAGGCGTCCGGAAGGCATCCTAGCCAGATGCCCGAGCCACCCCAACTGACTCCCCTCGATGTGGAGGAGCAGCAGTTCTACTCCGAGCCCCTCCCGGATGTCCAAGCTTCTCACCCTATCTCTAAGGCTGAGCCCGGCCACCCTGCGGAGGAAACTCATTTCAGCTGCTTGTATTCGCGATCTCGTTCTTTTGGTCATCACCCAGCGTTGATGGCCATAGGTGAGGAATGGGACGGAGATCGACCGGTAAATCGAGCGCCTTGCCTTCCAGCTCAGCTCTCTCTTCACCACGACGGATCAGTTAAGCGCCCGCATCACTGCTGACGCCGCTCTGATCCGCCTGTCGATCTCCCGGTCCATCCTGCCCTCACTCGTGAACAAGATCCCGAGATACTTGAACTCCTCCACCTGGGGTAGGACCTCCTCCCCAACCCGGAGAAGACACTCTACCTTTTTCCGAGCGAGGACCATGGACTCTGACTTGGAGGTGCTGATCCGCATCCCTGCCGCTTCACACTCGGTTGCGAACCGTCCCAGCATTTGTTAGAGGTCCCTGCTCGATGGCAGCAGAAGAACTACGTCATCCGCAAAAAGCAGCGACGAGATCTTCTGCCCACCGAACTCGACACCCTCCACTCCCCGGCTGCGCCTAGAAATTCTGTCCATAAAGTTTATGAACAGAACCGGTGACAAAGGGCAGCCCTGGCGGAGTCCAACCCTCACTGGGAACGAGTCTGACTTACAACCGGTTATCCGGACCAAGCTCCTGCTCCTTTGGTACAGGGACTGGACGGCCCTTATCAAGAGACCTTCCACCCCATACTCCCGGAGCACCCCCCACAGGATGCTCCTGGGGACCCGGTCATAAGCCTTTTCCAAGTCCACAAAACACATGTGGACTGGTTGGGCAAACTCCCAACTCCCCTCAAGCACCCCAGCAAGGGTAAAGAGGTGATCCGTGGTTCCACGACCGGGGCGAAACCCGCATTGTTCCTCCTCGATCAGAGGTTCAACTATCACTCTAATCCTCTTTTCCAGCACCCTGGCATAGACTTTCCCAGGGAGGCTGAGGAGTGTGATCCCCCTATAGTTGGAACACACTCTCTGGTCCCCCATCTTAAAAATAGGGACCACCACCCCGGTCTGCCAGTCCAAGGGCACTGCCCCCGATGTCCATGCAATGGTGCAGAGGTGTGTCAACCAGGACAGCCCTACAACATCCAGAGCCTTAAGATACCCCGGGCGGCTCTCATCTGCTCCCAGAGCTCCGCCGCAGGGCAGCTGTTTCACTACCTCGGCAACTTCCGCTCCGGAAATTGGATGGTCCACCTCCTGGTCATCTGACTCTGTTCCACCTTGAGGATACGTGTTGGTAGGATTGAGGAGCTCCTCGAAGTATTCCTTCCACCGCCGGATAATTGCCCCAGGAGATGTCAGCAGCTCCCCACGCACACCTAACACGGTGTGGGCGAGTTGCCGCCTGCCGCCCCTAAGGCACCGGACAGTTTGCCAGAATCTTCTCGGAGCAGACCGAAAGTCTTCCTCCATGGCCTCACCGAACTCCTCCCATGCCCAAGTTTTTGCCTCCGCGACTGTCGCGGCCGCAACCCGCTTAGCCAACCTGTGCCGGTCAGCTGCTTCCGGAGACTCACAGACCAGCTATGACCTGTAGGCCTCTTTCTTCAGCCTGACGGCTTCCCTCACCTCTGGTGTCCACCATCGGGTACGGGGATTACCGCCATGACCAGCACCAGTGGCCTTGCAGCCACAGCTCGCGACAGCCGCCTCAACAATGGCGGAGCGGAACATGGCCCATTCAGACTCAATGTCCCCTACCGCCCTCGGAACATGATCAAAGCTCTGTCGGAGGTGGGAGTTGAAGACCAGCCTGACCGGTTCCTCCACCAAGCGTTCCCAACAGACCCTCACTAAGCGTTTGGGCCTGCCAGGTCCGCGCGGTGGCTTACCCCCCCACCTGATCCAACTCACCACCAGGTAGTGATCAGTCTCTTCACCCGAGTGTCCAAAACATATGGCCGCAGATCAGCTGACACGACTATAAAGTCAATCATTGACCTACGGCCCAGGCTGTCATGGTGCCAAGAGTACCGATGAACAACCTTATGTTCAAACATAGTGTTAGTTATGGCCAAACTGCGACTAGCACAGAAGTCCAATAACTGAACACCACTCTGGTTCTGATTGGGCAGACCGTTCCTCCCAATCACGCCCTTCCAGGTCACGCTGTCGTTGCCCACGTGAGCGTTGAAGTCTCCCAGCAGCACGATGGAGTCCCCAGTTGGGACACTGTCCAACATCTGTCCTAGATCCTCCAAAAAGGGCGGGTACTCTGAACTATTGTTTGGTGCATACGCACAAACAACCGTCAGAACCCGTTCCCCAACCCGAAGGCGCAGGGAGGCAACCCTTGCGCTCGACCGCGAGAACCCCAACGTCGAACTAGAGAGTCTGGGGGCAAGCAAAAAGCCCACCCCCGCTCTCCGTCTCTCACCCTGAGCAACTCCAGCGTAGAAGAGTGTCCAACCCCCCTCAAGGACTTGGGTTCCTGAGCCGACGCTATGTGTGGAGGTGAGGCCGACCATATCTAGTCGGTAACGCTCAACCTCCCCCACAAGCTCCAGCTCATATGTAATGTACAGCAACATAAATTGTAAGAATCCTCAATAGTTTTCTAAATAAAAATAATGGGTTGATCATTTTGACTTGGTCATTTCACAAGTAGTTCACATGCTGAAAAAGTGTGAGCATCCCTGCACTGGATGGATGTGTGGAAGGATGGATGCTGTTGGCACCTGGGTTTTAGACCTGAACCTTTGCATTCAGCTGGAGTCTTTTCCTTAAATCCCATCACTAGTAGCCATAACAAAAAGTGATTTGAGTTTGATGGAGTTTAGACTTGCATAGGAGACAAAATAGACTATATGATCATTTAAAACACCCCATTGAGCCTGTAAATTTGTTTAAATATGCACATCTGAAGCACTGTCCATCAAACTAATGACATAATTCAGTATGTCAGACAGCAGAATTAACACGCAGTGTGTGACTCTGACTGCTGGCTGTGTGACCCTCACTCTGCAAAGTGAAAAATAAAAAAAATAAAAAACAAAAACATAGCATTATTGCTGTATGCCATAATAAGGAATTGGCCACATCCAGCTGGACTCTTATATTTGGTATCCATTTGATAAATGTCTTTCAAAATATTGATTTTACAGCTTTAAATAATTAAGTGTGAGCATCACTGTAAAGATTTTTCTTTCAGAAACAATAGTAGACCTTGTTACCGTCTTGTAACACATTTACATGCCCACAATATTAAAAACAAACAAATAAGACAAAAACACCAGATTTGATATTGATTACACCCAGTTTTATTATAATTAAAGGGATCCAAGGCCTTCACAAAAAGGGTTGACTCTTGGTAGCTATACAGTACTAACACAACACATGACACCAACAGAAACAATACAGCAGACTCCTGTGAATGAGTGAAAAGACAGATAAATAAGAGCAGAAGGGTTTCATATGAGTTTCAACTCAGTTGCATCAACAAAATCTGTCGTAAGAGGAAAGTGCAGAAGTCACGACTCCGCCAGGTGCAGTGGCTGTTCTGGAGCTGATTGTCTTCCCTGTTTTTGGTCCTTTCTGTCAAATTCACAGTTTCATAGGAATTTCACAGTTTTTAATCACCTCCGTCTCTAACTCTGATTGTCAGTTTCACGACGAAAATGTCTGCATTTGTGGTCTTGATGAGACGATGAAGTGGCGATGATTGATTGTCAGTGAAGGATTTCCATCCAGTCTAAGTCTCCTCTGATACTAACTGATGGAATTTTGGGTTTGACGCTTGGATAATAAAAATACTTGTGCTTTGAGCATGATTTAAGTCCACAACATGTTACATTCCTTCCTCCAGTAATATCTGACAATATTCCACAGTTATCTTCATCACACAGGTCTGTACAAAAATACGTGATATTGGTTTCAGTGTAACATTGCTGGCAGGGTAAATAAGGGGTTTTTCATTGTTTCAGTAAAAGTGATGGCGATAAGGATTTCGAGAATCTCCACAGTGGCCTTATACAGCTATCAAAATGTCAAGTACCAATAACCTGTGGTTACACTTCATAATACAGACATCTGCTGGTATTTATTTAGTACTTCTGAATAGTATTAAGCATTTCAGGATTATTAGAAACTGATCCCGACACCATCAATGTGCAGCTTTTCTGTTGGGACTTAACCATATGGTTCAGCTGGAAAGGTTTATTATCATTAAATGAATCAGACTATCGAGAAGGCTCATCTTCACATTAACTATTTATAATTCATCATTTCTACACCAACATTTGTTTAAAGTCACACTCGCTGGTATTTTCTTTCTTGTCTTTCTTTTTAAAATATTAAATATTAATATAAATATTTAATATTAAAGCTATTAGTGTCACACCTTGTGTCACTATGTTGGAAAAATTTTAAAGGTCCATTAATTCACAAATAAATAAAAACAGTATTGCTTCATGTATTCTAATCTAACTCCCTTTAGACCTATAAAAACCTTTAAAAAGCAGATCCTGATGGTACTAAGTAAATACCAGTAAGACCAGAGTATGTCAAGTGTGACCAAAGCAGAATTTGTAAACATGTAATGCATTTAGGGCTCTGTGGCTCACTGGGCCCCCTCTATAATTCTGTGCTTACTCAATACCTGTGCTTCCCCCTTGTTGTATTTTTTTTTTAAAGATATAACCTGTTTACCCCCTTTCTTCTTCATTGTCTCTGTTGCCACAGGACATAGATTGTCTGTCGCTCACTGTAATCTGGCCCAGTACTGACCCAGGTTGTGATTCATGCCCTGCTGCTCAGTTCCTGGAACCTGGACCGGCACTGACACACCAGGGGATATGAGCCCTGTGCGTTAGACAGAGGCAGAAACCGTTTTTACAGCAATTAGTCAGCAGTCGCACATTCTTATATTTACTAGGATGACAAACACACTTACCAGTGTTGGAGCTGGCAGAGGACGGAGTCTGAAGATGGGGAGAGGAGTACGCTGATGAGTCAAAGCTGCGTGGGGCAGATGGGGATGGAGGTAACATGCAGGAGTAGGAGGAGGCCGACTGGGGAGGAATCGACTAAAAGTGAGCACAAGTGGGAAGAAATGAGGAGAGAAAAGTCATACGTTTTAAATGAGACTATAAAATTAAACCCCCGAGACGAATACAGTGGAGAAGAAGCAGGGTTTCAGCTCAAACACAAGAGGGCGCTGTAGTAACGACAAACAAAAGGCACTCTTTATTAAGTATAAAAATAGTAAAAAGAGAAAAAAAAAAAAAGCTTTCTTTGTGACCTCTATTTGCTACTCTTATTTCTCTTGTGCATTTTTTGTGTTTAAAATGCATTTCACAAAGAAAAACAAGCAATTATTAGCATTAAAAACAGGATATATGTGCATTGCCAGATGGAAAATATGGTGGGATTGATGTCATTTGTATGGTCTGTGCTGTCCCAGAAAAAAATGGTCAGTAATGTGTCAAATGCATTCCTTTTATCCAAAAAAATAAAGTAAAATGAATGGAAATAAAGCCTCTGCCACTGAAACCAGCAGCCTGCCTGAACATTATCATCATTATGACACAAACGTCATCAGAACACTTCTGGTTCTGTGATTGTTGATTAAGATGTGTTTATATGAGTGATGAATATTCAACCTGGACTCCAGATGAGAAAACCGACAGGGAGCTGTAGCTGGGCAGGGCCGACTCAGCCTGACTCAACATGGGCCCTGCAGACAGGTGCACATGGTCAGAGAGTCAGCAGCACGCACATTTACACACACTTACTGTGCACATTTTACTGTGGAAATGAAGGACTAATCCAGATTTATCTTCAAAGTGTTTCAAATATATTTCATTAGACGCCAGAATTTTCGTGTTTACCTGAGCTGCTGCCGTGCTGCTGATGATAGACTGAGGTGTTAAAGGAGGTGGTTAGAGGGGCTTGGCTCTGCGAACAGGAAGTCACACCCCCTGACCTCCTTTGGTTACGCAGCTTCTCCTCCCTCCTCCACTTGGCTCTTCGGTTTGAGAACCACACCTGTCAATCAAAGCGCCTCGTCCATCATCATCATGAGGCTGCGTTGGACCGGTCGAGGTCAAGTTAAGGGACTTTCTTACCTGTATCCTGGCTTCTGGTAAATCAATCTTGTTTGCCAGTCTCTCCCTCGCAAAGACATCTGGGTAATGTGTCCGTTCGAACTCTGTGGAAGATATTAACTAATGTCAAATCCACAGTGCCAGTCTTAATCAGGGCTGACAGGCCGACAGGAGCTGGCTGGCTAGTGTTAACATGTTCTGCTTTCGCAGCTGTACCTTCATGTGAAAAGTCACCAAAAAAACAAGAAACCCAAATGAATAAGAAAATGATCATTTATTAATTATCAGGGTATTTTTGACACATGATCACCCTGCACATCTGGACTTGGCCGATCACCAACGGCATCACTAATTATCTCACCACGAGACCCACAAATCCAGCAAGATGAGATGTATCCTTACAACCATATTTGAAATATTTATCTGTTGCACTTTATATGAATTATTTACCATTATGGAACACGCAGAAAGTTCAAGAGGAAGGACTCAAGTGGAAATGCTGGCTAGTTTTAGTCAGCAATATTCTAAAGGAAAAGAACAAGATACTTTCACTTTTATCCCATATGGTCTGTATAATCGCCACCTTTTTATAAGTAATCAGCATTTCATATGTGGTTTACAGACCTGCAATATATAACAGATTGAGAGCTAGGAGGGGCGATCATTCCTGACCACAGCGAGACTTTGGTTGTATCAGTTCTCAGACAGCTGGAGTGGCTGTTCCAAACCGGACAAACTGCTGATGTTTTTGTTCTTGACAAGCCACAACAGGAATATGGCTCTAAGATGCCTCACCATCTAACTGACTCTTCCTGAACTCCAAACGTTGAGATTAGTCATTGACAACATCTTCATAGCTTTATCTCTCCTCCAAGTTGTTCATCTTATCGGTAACTTGGCAGCAGAGGGATGGCAGAATGTCGACACACCACACCACTTTGAATTGGATAAAGAATGACTGCATTTAGCATCAAATTAGAGCTTCTCGTTAAAGACTACATTTTAACCAGGTGACACTTGTTTAAGTCAATCATTTTGCACAACCCTATGAATTGAGACCGTCTTACAAATTGTTCTGATTTGCTGCGTTATAATTGGCGTGAGTGCTGACACATGATTGTTATTGTGCCTTGGCCGTGCACTGAGGTCAGTGTACCTCATTAACGTCATTTGCACAGTGACCACACTCATAAGTTTCCACTCGGCTGCACAGTGGACACCGCGTCCTTATTTAGCTTAAGGGCCCGCTGCAGCCATATCCAGTCAAGGGTGGCTTTGTGATCCCTCGCAGCAGATATCAGCCCTCCGAGGGCCAGATCTCACTGCACACTACAGCCAAAGTAATGATGCGTTATCAAGAAAACTCTGCTCTTACATGCAGCCACGGGCCCTCTGGAAGAGATTCGGAATATTAATAGAGATAAGACCCAGCATCATTTGCATCTGGAAGTGAATCAGCGCTGGCAGTCTCTGCTCTGTGGTGCAGAAATTGAGCCAATGCAAAACACTCGATGTAAAATATATGTTTGTGATAAATACTTTAAAAGACAATAATCCAATAATAAAGGTGTTGGCAGGGGGAATAGTGGCTGCGTCATGACATGCTTTGCCCTGTGTAGTGCCGTGATGGCTGCCGATTGGTTGGGAAGCTTAGAGAGCGCCGTGCGTGCGTGCGAGCTCGCATGGCCTGACCTTTCTCCAGAGCCTCGATCTGCTCCTGCGTGAAGCTCGTCCTGTTCCTCTGCAGCTTCCTCTTGAGCTGCAGCCTCAGCTGAGACTCCTCAGCATCATCCCTCTCCACGGGGACCCCTCCCACTTGGCCTGTCCCTGTGCCCCGTGCCTCGCCCCCCATGCTGCCCTCAGTGTCCAGCAGACAGCCCTCAGACACTGACAGAGAGGAAGATAAGATTAGAGATGGATTGGAGGCTTTGAACAAACAGGAAGCTGATGCTACAGGGAAGTGGGGCTGTGTTGTGTAGACTCACCGGCATTGTGTTGCGTCTGGACCCCCGTAGGGTCATGGTACCAGTTGTTGTGTCCACTCCAGTTTGCGCCGCTCTGCAGGTTCAGCATGGTTAATTTCTCATACATACTACGAGTGTCCAAACCACCATGAAGGAGTCCCGTCCTGTGCGTGTCTACTCCTGATTACTGCCACCCTTGGCTCCGCACCTCTCCTTCTATCGTCCACGGCGTCCTCCTAGAGGGTGGGTGGGTGAGTTGGGGAAGTGTGCGTGAAGGGAAAAAGGAGGGATTCATATCGCATGAGTTCACACATGGTTGGCATTGTGGGGAATTAGCCTCACAATGACAGACAGAAATGGAGTTAGTTACATGCCTGCTGTCGCAACGCGTGTGTGTTATACATTGGTATTCTCGTATACCATTGGGAGTCAGAGTACATTAGAAGCCACTCTTGCAACCATAGTTAAGCTACTTGCTTTTAGCTCTATCTCTCTTAATTAAGCACCAGCATGCAAGCACACACGTAAGCACGAAATGGACACTGCACGCTAAAGACTATACTTAGCTATATAACTATTACTACAACTATATATATATAAAATAAAATTTAGAAACATGAATATGCAATTTTTAGCTATCATCACGAACAGCTGCACATGTGTGGATTCATGTTTGCACGTCTCATGTTATTCACTATTTTTAGAGGAACAGTAGAGGAAAAATGTTCTATAGAAAGCCAAAAAAGGACGCAGAGGTATGTAGGTCCAGAGGCAAATGTTATAAACTACGGTAGCAGCTTAATGTCAAAGGTCAAACTTCCACAGATTGGAATATAATTAACCTTTCATATATGTGAATCATATTGTTTCACACACTATCACACAGCAAAAAGGAAATTTTTCAAACTTACCTACTCTGGATGCGTTTACTCTGCCTCTGCTCTGAACATCTATTTTCTTATTTCCCCCACACCTCCTGTCGCCAGCTTTGTTGACAATACTGTGTGTGCGTAAAGGAGAGTAGCAGAGGAGATGGAGAGAGTTAGACAGGGTGAAAGAGAGTGGGAGAGGAAAAGGGGGGCTCTGGAGAGAAATGCGTCTGCGGGCACTCTTGTCCTCCAAGCGATGGAGAGAGAGAGGGAGAGAGAGAGAGGGAAAGAGAGAGAGAGAGAGGAGCCACCGAGGGGTGACAAAGTGAGTCAACATCAGTGTCAAGTTTGAACTTAATGCCAACGAGAGGAGGAGGGGAGGCCGAGAGAGTAGACCGTAAAGCACAGATAATGGAGGGATAGTAGATGATAAATAGATGATGGAACTCAATTTTAGCCATAAATTACACATCAATATTGGGTGTTGTAGGCTGGCAGGTGAATCAATTTTATACATACATGTACAATAAGTTGACATTATCAAAGGATTAAAACAATTCTCTTGATTTCTGTTTTGCTACCTGGAAGTTACGACTTAAAAC
Source organism: Takifugu rubripes (assembly GCF_901000725.2). Classification (NCBI taxonomy): domain Eukaryota; kingdom Metazoa; phylum Chordata; class Actinopteri; order Tetraodontiformes; family Tetraodontidae; genus Takifugu; species Takifugu rubripes. Next base: position 12,452,696 of record NC_042285.1, read on the forward strand.
TTTGAGCATCTTGTAATTATTCTAGAATAGTGTTATAATACTGCTATCTATATATAGCATAGCATAGCATAGCATAGCATAGCATAGCATAGCATAGCATAGCATAGCATAGCATAGCATAGATAGATAGATAGATAGATAGATAGATAGATAGATAGATAGATAGATAGATAGATAACCATGATCAGTAAAGATAGTGTACAAGTATATAAGTATAGTTAAATAAAAAAATATTTTACAACTATTCCAATTGTATTTTAGAATTGAATACAATTTGTTGAAAAATTACAAATAGTTACTGGAAAATAATGACTATAATTTTTATTTTTTTCAAAAGGCATTTTAAATCTGTTGTAAAAATATAGATTAATTACATGACTGATTTAAAGTGAATTACATAAATTAAATGATCAAAAACGTTCCATGTAAGACATTGCAAATAAATATTTTGGTCTGCTGAATGTGCTCACTCATTTTCTGGCAATATGTTTTCATTGGATATTTAATCACTAATTAGATAAATGTTTATGTGTTAATTATTATGATTCATTCTCATCATTATTTTGATGAGCAGAAAAGGCATCATTGTCCTCCTTTGATTTAAGGCCTGAATATAAACACGGTCACCAAGTAATGTTCCTTCAGGTAATGGATTGTTTTACTAAATGTTTGAGTTGCTTTTAATCATCTCATCACTGAGTGTATAGGATGATATTTGGCTTGTTTTATAGAGGGTCCTTTAATAAAATTGTTCAACAGCTCTCCTAAGAACACCTGTGTTGTTCTCTGTCTTTATTGTTCCACCGACAATAAAGACAGACAGTCGGTGTTAACCCCCCCCCCCACACACACACACACACACACACACAAACACACAGCCACACACACGCACACGCACACGCCCTAACCCTAGCCGGTTAAGAGATGACCAAGAAGAGGCAGGGATGATGCAGGGAAGCGGTCAGCAGTGAGGAGGAAGGGATGATGCTGGTATGATGGTACTTATGTTGGAAAGAAGGCGAGAAAAAAGAGTGAAAACAGAGTTAAATATATTTCTTTTTTCTGTGGAAAGGGAAGGAAGTGGCAAGAGATGGAAGATGGAAGCAGAAGTGAGAGATAAAGAGAGTGAAGAGGAAGTATGTGACTTTGGGGTGGGTGCAGGGGCTTAGGGATGGGGAGGGTGCCAGCTTGTTTTATTTCCGGTTGACAAGACTTTGCGCTCCCTTTCTCTCTGTCGCTCCCTCTCTCTTTCATACTATGCTATTCTTTCTCTGCTGCCCCCATTGCTCTCTCGCTCTCTCTCTCTTTGCCCTCCTCTTCCTCTGTTGCTTGCCTCTAAGACGTACCTTGGAGAAAGAAAAGGACCTGACAAGTTCAAAGGTAAAAAAGTAAGATCGACCGTGAAGGAAACACTCAGACACACACTGCCTTTACTCCAGTAATAATACAACTGGTTTATTTACATTAACAAAATCACCTAATCGGCAATAAAACTTTGAAAAGGATTAATGTTGGCACGTTGAAATATTATAATGTTTTACATGTTAAAAGATCATTATATTAATATTATTACCTATATTTGTCGAGTAGACAAAGAGAGTAAATTAACAAATAAATAAAAATAACAAGTAATATGTAAATATAAGTGCAAACAAAATAAATGTCATAGCATACTCTATACTGTGTTTTATTTCAGTTTCATTTATTTGTATTTTCTTGGCATTAGTACTTGTGCTTTGTAAAGTATCAAAGTGAAGATTTTGAGCTTCAAAATACTTTTTTTTTTCTAAAATTGATGAAATTATCCATCAGAGGAAATGATGTGTGTGAAGGAAAGTTAAGCAGCAAACTTTGACTGATGGTGAAGTGGCCATAAACACACTGCCTTAATCTCCCATCACACCCTTTTGTTTTGCCTTTAACAGGAAGCCGTGCCTGTCTTTCATTGTGTTCCAGTTGTTGTAGTGGGGCTTAACCTATGTGATCACTGTGTGCTGCTGAGTGTAACAATGTTCGTGTATGCATGCGTGACAGAGAGGGGGAGGTAGGGGCGGGGGAGGGTGGGGGGGGGGAGATGGCTGCATGCTTTGCTGCAAAGATTCATAGCTCCAGGACATGAAATTTTTTTAGTGCATCTTGTTAGTTCAGTCCTGTCACCTCTCTCCCTCTCCCTCCCTCTCTCACCATCCCTTGCTTTTTCATCGCTAAAGGGGGGATGGGGAAGGGGAGGTGGACGGAGCTGGAAGGGGAGAAAAGTCGAGTGGGGGGGTGATGGCGGTGGAGGCAATCGCCATGGTTACAATGCCACCACAAATATTCATCAAATCTTTAAAATACAAACAAATGGGAGTGCATTATAATTGCCCTTCCTGGGTGGGCCCTGTAATGCCTTCATATATTATGACTGAGGTGAGTGGAGATAAGGGGGTGCACACACTATAAGACACAGTTAGGAGGTTTTTAAAAAGTGATTATCAGCTGGCCATTTTAGGTGCGTGTGTTTGGAGGGTATGTGTGTGACTTTCCTGTTACCTGTTTATGGAATTCCCTGTGAGTTCTTTTCACAAGTCTTTCATCTCTTTATCTTTGTCCCTCCATCTCTCGCTCTTCCTCTGCTGTTGTGTAGCCCCAGGCGATACCGTGATGTGTCCTCCCTCTGTCCCTCCCTCCCTCTCTCTCTGTCCCTGTCACCTTCAATTGCTCTGTGAAACTAGACACAGTGCCTGGGGCAGGGAGGGTGGGAGAGACGCAGGGAGGGAGGGAGGGAGGAGAGGAAAAGAGAGAAGGGAAGAGAGAAACAGCTTTGTAGACAGAGGAAATAATCATTTGGTGTCACATAAAAAAGGAAGTGAATAAATACATTTAAAATGTGTGGCACACTAAACACCCTTAAACAAGTCAAGGATGATCTTCACAACACAACTAAAAACATTAAAACACACCTTTTTGACAGTGACACGCATTTAATAAACTGAGAACAATTTAATCTTTGACCACTACAGCTGACTGTTCAATTACCTTCCAATAAGAAGTCAAGATCTGCAATCAACACATTATCCATGCTCTCCTCATCCCAACCCTAATCCACCGGTTTTACAAGTTTTTCTACAGCCACTTGTGCTTCATATTTGTTACAACAAGCACAATGTAGTCATGCAGAAAGCAGACATTTTCACCATGCTCCACTTAATATTTAATACAAATTTAGTATTGTCATTTTCCCCTTTTTCCCATAGATTTTGTGGTAATCCAGCATTTATAGAAGGAGGGGGGGGGGGGGGGGGAAAGGTCAGAAGGTCAAGCAGAGGTCCAGATAGAAATCCAAAGACAGATTGCTTTCAAATTCTGGTTCATGAACTGTTACTGTGAGTTTATACTGGGGTGAAATACTGTTGTGGAGCAGCATCTAACTTATCCCACAGAGGGCATTGCTATGGGCAAGTAGCCAAGGTCAAAAGGCCAAGAGAAGCAAGACGAGAAAAAAAATTGAATTGCATTAAAGAAAAGAAGCAGCAGAATAACAGCCTCGCACAGTCATTGAAAGATCACTGAAAGCCTCCATAAACATTCCTCGGAAATTGGCTGGAGTGACTCTCTTCCAGTAGGAGTGCATTATGAGATGTGGTTTATTTAGCTTTAGGAAAGTGAAGCCGAAACTGAAGATGCTGAAATAGCCTGCACCGTGCTGGAGAACCTGACTATTTAGCCTCGATCCAGTCAAATATAATACGGTGGATCTGATTGGTCCGCTGTTAAATCTCTTCAACAATTGGCTGAGACGGCGTAAGAAGGCGGGGCGGAAAGTTTAATTGGGTGTAGCCAGAAAAGACAGGTATTCGGTTGTTCCAGGCCGAACCGTTTTCGGTGAATTTGTTGCTTTTTTAAGGTTAAACTCGGATAAAAGGAAGACAACGTTCGACGTTGAAAAAACAGAGGCGACTTAAAATAAATAAATAAATAGATTTAAAAAGAAAAAAATTACAACGCTGCTATTCACCTGGGAAGGAAAAAAGGTGGATTTAACGATTCGGGGAAAAATCTTGTTTTTCGTGTTTCACGTTTCGCAGGAACTCCAATCAACTCTTAGAACAAGAAAATGTCGTTTAAAGTCCTGTTTCCAGCCATTTTATTGTTCGTTTCGGGTGAGTAACCTAATCTCCGTCGTGCACCCCTATCCCCCTCCTTCCATTTTCGCCACGTTTGTTCCTGGTGCACCTGTGCGGTAACACCTGTGCATTGTTATTTGAAGTGAAAACACCAAGTCCTTTCGAGTTGATGTCTTTGTAAGTTTGAAAAACAGGCGTGCACTCTTCTGTAGGTATCATGGTTAACGGGAAAGATTGCGGCCGACCACCGTTGCTGGAGAACAGGATCGTGGGTGGGGCAGACGCTGCGGAGGGACATTGGCCATGGCAGGTGGACGTCCAGGTGAGTGCCTCTGAACAGCACAACTCCAAGATTATTTTTCACTAAAGTGGAGCGGTGTGGTTTAGTTTTAGCCTTATTTTTCCCCCCAACTTGACCTGCTGAGAGCGGCCTTTTGCTGGCGATGCAGGTTTGACTCACTCCCTTTTGTCCCCTCGGCCTCCAGACATCCAGTAATGGTCATATCTGTGGAGGCTCCATCATCTCCGAGAAGTGGATCCTATCAGCTGCTCACTGTTTCCCCAAGTAAGAAAACAAATGACAGAAAAATCAGCAGGTGAATTCTGAGTTCTGACACAAGCGCACACACACGCACACGTCCACACACACTCTGCTGTTCTGTGTGCTGCAATAGTTATTATGGTGGATTTCTTGTGGTTTCGGTAAAGCCCTTGAGGAAAGGGGACTTTTTAAGCAGAATGTGACCTATTTTATATTTACGTAAGCTTGACTGTATCTCCTTTCTGCTGTCAGTGTTATACTTGATCTGGTGACACTTTTGTCCATCTGAAGCTGTTACGAGGTTAATTTTTGCATCAATTGTTGCTTTCATTACCTCTTTTTTTAAGCCATTTCAATAGCTACTGACACTTTGAAATGCATGGTTGTAAATTTCCTGACCATTTCTCTTCTTCCAGTCCCTCTGATGTGAGCTCTTACATCATCTACGTTGGTCGGCACCAGCTCAATGGCTTCAACTTTCATGATTCATCACATCGAGTGAGGCAGGTCATAGTACCGTCAGGTTATGTGGAACCTCACAGTGGACAGGATGTAGCCTTGGTGGAGCTGTCCACCCCGATAACCTGGTCAGATTATGCCAGTCCCATCTGCCTTCCGTCCTCTGGCACCTTGTTTCCAAGTGGCATGCAGTGCTATGTCACCGGCTGGGGGAACATCCGGGATGACGGTAGGTGTTTTTACCATTCATTTTAATCTGTTAATCTAATTTAATAAACACGGTGCATTAATTAGTGTTTTTATACAGTAAATGGTGGTGTCACCCTCTCCTGGCCTGGGATTAAATTACCCACAAAGAAAAATGTTTTTTATTACTGTTTTTTAGATGCATGTGCAGTGATGCACCACAATGGGAAGACACTACATGCTAGCACGTTCAGATGGCAGATTGCTGACTGTTTGATAAACCTGCAACACTGTGCACCTGTTGACATGCTCTTAACCCATGAACAGGCTAAGAAGATCATTGTTGAAACTCTTGGAGTGTGTCCAAAACTCCATATTGTCATTATGATTGGCTTCTGTGTGGGTTTTTACTATTGAGCTGTGATATAACCAGCGTTTAGGGTTTCAAATGAATCATCCTGGTTTTACTTTACTGGTATCACCTTCTTTAAAAAAATAAAATAAAATTAAACTGTTTAGTAACAATCCATTATCTTATCCATTATAGATGTGTTGTTTTTAGTACAGAAGCTGTGGAACTGGGCTTTAATTTTGTAATATAAAATAACATTTTGTACAAATGTACAGAAAACATAGTAGAAGATTGAAAGATGAGACTATTTAAAATGACATGAAATGCAACAATCCTCTGTAAATTGAAGCTTATAGATTACAAATGGCATTTCTGCATATGTGGTGTCATATTTAGTGCCGCTGCAAGGATTGGGAACGCTGCAGGAAGTGCAGGTGCCAATCATCTCCCAAAGTTCATGTCAGGAGATGTACTCGCTGGACCCGAAAGATAAGGTGGACATCCTGTATGACATGATCTGCGCAGGATACCAGGAGGGCGGCAAAGACTCCTGCCAGGTGCTGTTGATTCAACTGTCTGTGCAGACTCACAAAAGCACACTCGCTTAGGTGGACAGAAGAAAGACACATTAAGTTCCTCATGTAGCTTGCAGCACTTATTGAGCACTTTAAAACCTGCTGCTGAAAACTGAGCCACTCTGCCTGCTTCTGTGGTGTGTTTAGGGAGATTCAGGAGGACCCCTCGTCTGCCAGATGGTGAACGGGACCTGGGTTCAAGCTGGAGTGGTGAGCTTTGGAGAAGGTTGCGCTCACAGGAACAAACCAGGCGTGTACGCCAGACTGACCACCTTCACAGGCTTCCTCACCAACATGGTACCGGAGCTCAGGCTGTATGGCCAAGCGAATCAGAACTGGTGTGGGAGAAATGCATTGTTGGTCGGCTGTCTGTCATTGTTCCTCATCCTACTTCAGAGATAAGTATCCTAGAAAATGGGCTGTCTGATGGGACCAGCAACTAAACCAAATGAAGGAGGGGCTCACTTGTAATAGAAAAATGTACCTTATGTGCACATGAAGCCTTAAATATGAAATGTAAAACAAAAAAACCCCAAAAAAAACATTTTTATAGCCAAAACTCTGCCCTGTGATTTTATAATCAAAGTAAGTAGGTTGGGTTTTGGATTTTAAATCAAAATTGTCAACTAAATAAATGATATGTTCTGTATTTGAAATGAATTGTTAATTTCTTAAAATCAGGTCAGCACTGAGTTAAACTTGGTCTGGAAATATTTTACTGGATCTCCAGTTTCCCTTGATTTCTGTTACCGTATTCTTTTACAGCCACTAGTGTCAGTACTGCGGCAGTTCCTGTTAGTCTCATGTTTCACAGCAATTTTGATTACACAGAGATGGCTGGTGATTGATTCTTTATTATAAAGACAATGGAGCCTGTTTCCATCGTAAAAAAGACTGTCATGAAGACGAGACCATAACAAAGCTGGCATCGGATTTAAGACAACCGTGTTTTACTGCTGATTTTCATGCCTAAAACAAAAGCTTTGTCTAAAAAAGGTCCACGGGGTTGAAAGTCAGGCATCGGAAGGGATGGAATCAGAGAGGATCATGGGAGAACCCAGCTGCAATTCCTGCTGCAGAGATTCCAGATCAGCTGGAGTCATGCGATGAACCTCATTCCAGTCTGATAAGAGTGATGCTGAGAGGGGGGCCGAGTCAAAACTGAAGCAAAAGATAGAAAAATGTCTTAGTGAATGCCCTTTGACAAAACATATGTCTGAAGCTTATCGGAGTTTGGGAAAATCACTTGCAGGTCTGATTGATTTGACATCGAGATTACATCTTACTTTAAAAGAGATCTATAAATAAGATTAAGATGAACTTTATTCATCCCCGTGGGGAAATTGAGTAATGGAGTAGTGTAGGAGAAGGAATGTATGTGCTGCTGCTGACCTTAATTTAATGCATAACTATTAATTCATACCCTCCTTTTTTAGAACAAAATGAACTGATATAATGCACCTAATTATGTGGGTGAATACAACACAATGATTGCAGAGAAAATACTAGTTCCTGATCTGCTGAACACCACACATTAATTACTATACTGTTACATCACTATATCTGTTACAATTGTCTGTTAAATAAAATATTGACTTTTTGATGAATAATTGCCTCTTTTTTTCTACTGGGAGAAATAAAAAATAAAAAAAACACATTGTATGGTCTTATTCAGGTTACACAATCTCAGAGATGCCCTTTAAAGTCACCTGTCTCGGTCATAGTGTTGCAGATCTGTGAGCGACTGGTTAAGAAGGTCATCAAGGTCAAAGCCCACGCCGTAGCCCGCCCCACTGCCTTTAGGTGTAACTGAGAACACGGGGGGCAAAACATCCTCTACCTGATGGGACAAAAGGATGAAATATTGGTTCAGTCACCTTTTAAAGCAAGACACCGATTATATAATGTGGTTTAACTGTAATTGATGATACTGTTGACAAATAACCTCAAACGTTTGAGAGCAGATAAAGCTGAGGCACACCTGTGACTTTGACAGCTGCAGTGTAACTGTATGGATGTCGGGGGCCATGGTGGGCCCTTGCTGGCCAGTATCTGTGAATCCTAAACTGGGTTGAGGCTGTGATGGCACACCCAAAGCCCCAGTGAGAGGATTTGTGGCCCGTGGTCCGGATTTCTCTTCCACAGAGGAACAGAGCTTCTCCATCGGCCCCGTGCTCGCAGCGGAGGGGTTCTGCTGCGAGCTGAGGTTATTCTGCCCACCAATGTCTGCGGTTGCATTTTTTTCTATTGTGGTTTGTGTCAGAGCTTTGGTCGAAAAAGCCTCCAAGGGAATTAGTTGTGGCTGGGCGTCGGGCTGGGTTTGAGGTTTGAGCTGGGGCTGAAGGAAGCTTGTCCTCGCAGGCTGTAGTTTGCTTTTGGGCTGTGACTGCTGCGGTTGCCCGCCCCAATTCCCCAAACAGCCGAAACCACTATGTCCACTGCCCTCACTGTGAGGTTTGAGCATGTTGTTCTTACCGAAGCCGCTGGTGCCGCTTATTATATCCATCCCTGTGCTTACAGCAACAGCGATATCTGCTGGAGGCTTCGACTGGCTCATAGAAAAAAGTAGCGGTGGTTGCGGGGTGTTGGTAGGATGAAACACACTTGGCTCATTGGCTCTGTCAGCCTCATCAGAGATGAACTGCTGATGAGACTGAAGCTTCCTCAGCACTTTTTCTGTTTTACTACTCGGTAATCTTTGAGCGGTTTCACCTTTAGCTACGCACTGGAGTGAGTTCATATTACAGTCCTTATTCTTCCCTCCGTCCTTATTAGGAATCTGGGCTTTGTCATTACATCTGTCCATCATCATGGTCCAACGCTGCAACAGGCTTTTGTCATTGTCACTCAGTAAAACCCCGCCTAGCGAGTCCCCCTCTCTTCTCTCCTTCTCTTTCATTTTCCTCTCCCGCTCCCTTGCACGTTCCTGCCTCTTTCTTCGCTTTTCCTCTCTTTCTCTTTGACGCTCCTGTGCTGTGACAGGCTTCCGATGCTCTGCAACTGAAGACAGGGAGGATAATACACCTGCACCAGGGTCGATGCCCAAAGCAGCGGAACCCCCATCTGCAATGAAGAAATCTTTTTTTCAGATAAAGGTGGTCCAAAGAAAGATGTGAATTGGAATGAAGTATAAAGTCAAAAAGGTGAACTCACCACCCCTGGCTTTATTTCTGAGAGCTGATTTCAGCAAGGCTGCTTTAAGGGCAGCTTTGGTATCCTCTGAAATGGCGCCTTCTTTTCTGGGTCCCTCTCCTGCACCTGGTGGAGGCCTGACATTCTTTGACAGTGACTGTGATAGGGACTTAGACAGCGACTGAGCCTGTGCCGCAGACAGAGACAGAGAAGGCACCGTTGTGGGAAGGGGTGTCAAGGTTTGTGCTGGCCTTGTAGGAATGGAGATGGGTGCCTGGGTCACGGCCTGGCTCTGGGTGGGTTGAGTCAGAGGAGCCTGACTGCTGGTGAGCTGTTCCTGTGCCTCAGTGTCTCTCATTGTATCTGATGGTGTGTCATGACTGGACACTGGTGTTGTTAGATCTATCGTCTCCGGCTGACCACTCTCCGAGTTTGCACTGGGCATGTCTACATCAACTGGGTCACTCTTGGAGAGGAGCGACAAATTATGGGCGACGTGAGGTGGTCGTATTTCTAAAACGGATGCAGGTTTATTAAAGTTTTGCAGGTGATTTGTAAATGAGTGATTCCCTTCTGCTTGTGTGCGAGCTTGCTGTTGCAAAGATTTTGCTTGTGCTGCTTGAGGGTGCTGTGCCATTGGAACCAGGGTTGACTTATTCAGATTACCACCTGAGGGAGTAGCAGAGCACTGGTTATTACCTTGTGCTGCCGTTCTGCCATTTTCCCTTAAAGGCCTGAACTGGAGCTTTTGACGACAGGTCTGTTTACTTTGATGAAAGTCCTGTATCTCAATCAGAATTGCCTCTTTAATTTGTTCCTTGCTCATTGAAAGTTTGTCAAATTCAAAGTCAAATGCTGGTACGCAAGTTGGTTCATCATCTGGGTCATGGTACTTCGCCAGGTACGGATGCTCCAGTGCCTGTGTGACACTGATTCTGTCATGGGGGTCAAAGTGCAACATGGCTGCCAACAAGTCCAGAGCCTCTTGTTCAGCTTGTGGGTACAGTTTGGACAAAGGCACAGCAGCACGTGACGGAAGATTCTGAACATATGAGCGCACTCTATCTGATGTAATGCCGCCGATCAGTATCTCGGGAGGAGTCCCTAACACAGAAAGAATCAGCTGAAGCTGGTGGAGGTAGTGCTTCCCACGAAAAAGCTGCTTACGTCCCAACATTTCTGCAAAGATACAGCCCACAGACCACAGGTCAATGGCCAAGCTGTAATGATTCAAGGACAGCAGGAGTTCGGGAGCGCGGTACCATCGAGTCGCCACATATTCGGTCATAAAAGAGTGGCAGTCCTCGGGGTGTGAACTCAGACCCCTTGCCATGCCGAAATCACCAATTTTTAGTTCGCAGTTTTCATTCACCAACAAGTTGGATGGTTTGAGGTCACGGTGGATGACATTGGCAGAATGCACATACTTAAGGCCACGCAGGAGCTGGTACAGGAAGTATCGGGTGTGCTCTGGGGTGAGTGTCTGTGCCGAATGTATGATTTGATGCAAGTCACTCTCCATAAGGTCCAGCACCACGTATCTGCACAGACAGGAAGGTAGAAAATTGAGATGAACTCAGTGGGATATTTTGGTCAATTTCTAGATGTAAAGCACATAAAAAGATTTCTATTCAGAAAAGCAAGTTTCTGTTATTCAATACACTTTAATTTGGAACCAGGGTACATACACAGACTTGAAGGCAGAGTGAGGAAGGTTAGGCTGTAGGATGTCTTTGATGGCGATAATGTTGTCATGTTTGAAGTGCTTGAGAATTTTCAGCTCTCTCAGTGTGCGTTTGGCATTTGTCACTACTTCAAAAACATTGGAGATCTTCTTTATTGCCACCTTCTGACCTGTGTGAAATGTAAATACAGTGTGAGAGAGGGCAGCAGCACAGGACGGAGCGTCACATTCAAGTCACAGTGTTCTACAGTGAGTTCACTTCTGACACTGTTGTCAGTCCTACCGTTGTCCCGTCTCCTGGCAGATGAAACAACACCATAAGCCCCCGTTCCGATTTTTTCTATGACGTCGTACTCTTCTCCCACGTCGAACTTGACGTCCAGAGAGTGTGCCTTAAGTAGAGCCAAGTTTTTAGCGGCTGTGCTGGCGTCGGTGGAGTCTTCTGTTTCCTGAATGCCACGATGGTTCTGCTTTTCTCCGTTTGGGTCCTCAGCTCCTCCAACAGATGACATGGCCACAGAGTGGCCGTTTTTACCTTCAATGCCCTCCTTAGTCGACATGTTTCTACAAAGAATCAAAAGTAACAGCAATACTGGGTCAGTCAATGATATTACAGCTTTTTTTCTACATGTATGTATGAGCATCTCTACACCATCAGCAACAGTAAGTAAAATAAACATGATTGTGTTTGACTGAACAGCTTTAATGTGTTTCTAAATAATAGAGTAAGCTGGTTGAACGCCAGTAAACAGTTGCTCTTTTGTCTTAACGGTGACTTAAATTTGGCGCTCAGTAATTAAATTATGGCTCAGTAATTAAAGTTGAAGACAAATAATCGGAGACGACAGCTACACGTGTATTCCTCCAACAAACAAATGATACTCCTGTACATATGCAATACCAGATGAGGCTAATGGTTTGCAACCTTTTGATAACAATATGCAACATAAATGTGTGCCCTGAAAATAGAAAATGATGCCAAATCGACAATCGCGGCACAATAACGTCAAATATTAGGCCTTAATTTAAAAAGCTAAACCTGTAGATCTCGAGCCAAAACTCCTCGATTTGGAGTAGAAGGGGAAAATTGGGACACGTAAATCCGAAGATCTGACTTTAATTAGTATGTAGGTTTGAGCTGACAGTCGATTTAAAAGGCCATAAACTATTAAAAGATGAAGAAATAGCCTTACCCACTTTTGACGCAGGGGCGTAGTCTACCTGAAACTCGGGATTTCTGAAACCGTTAACAATTAAACCATACTTTTCTAGACTTTCACTCGCCAAACGCACTGAATAATGACGCATTTCAAATCTACAGTATGTGTTAGATAATTCGTTAGCCACCCACTGCACCAGGATTAACGTTTTAATCGCATAGTATCAAGGCTATCGCTTGTTTCTGTACGTCCTTTCCTCGTGCATTTCCGCGTTACAGTTGATTGGCGTGTGGCGAGCCAATGAGGTGCAGCCATGTCTCTAAGACGATCCAATGGCAGAAGAGAGCGTCATGGAAGGCGGGACAGCGGGGCAGACAGTAGGGTCTCTGTGTGTTTTTCCCCTTTTGGGGGGAGGTGACGCCGTTTTCCAGAAATTAATTTAGGAGGGTCTTACTTGGCTCTCATCACCTGGAGTTAAATTTATGAACGTATGATAAATTTAAGTCGCAGTCACCGAAATACTGACCATTTCTCAGACCCCTTTTGCCTAAATGCCTTTGTATCATTAGAAGTAATTACTCAAAACATTAAAAAAAATATTAAACCTCACCTAACTATCACCTAAACAGAGGTACTTACAATGTTACACAACAACATTTGCTTAAATTGTGATATAAATTTTGATTAAGGGTTGAATTATCTTCTGTATATCATTTTGTGATACATCAGATGTATATAGTAATTGCACACAGTTTGAAGTCCACAGTAATAACAGAGTAGACGCCCCTCTGGCTGCTGGAACATCTGGACTGGACTGTCCAATCACAGACGGCGACCAAAATCCATCAGACCAATCAAAAGTCGGGACCCTACTTTTAACACGTCGCCTGGAAGTGTTTATAGTCCAAGCTGAAGGGAAACCGTCTCTTTTCCATTTGATTGGTCCTAAAGTGGCCATCTGAGCAGAAACAGCCATGGCGATCCCCACATGGGAGAGAAAAGTGCGCATATTTCTCTGTGTTTTTGGATTACTTTTGTCTGTTTACGCGCTCCACGTCGAGCTATCCCGAGAGAGAAACCCGGATTACAGGGCGATGTGCGACCTGGGGGAGTCTGTGAGCTGCTCTAAGGTTTTCAGCTCCAGGTATGATTTTCATTCCTCGAACCGCCTCTTGAAAACTCACTTCTATTTAATCATTTTACATTTTTGAATATTTGAGAGAACTGTTTGCAATCACTGCCACGTGTTGCCACGGCCACACAATCAATAGCAGTTAGTTCACATTCGTGCTCATAATTTAATATATAACTTGTTGCAGATGGGGACGGGGTTTTGGCCTAGTCCAGTACTTTGTTGACAAAGATAGCCCTCTGAACCAGCCCAACAGTGTGCTTGGCATCATTTTTTACACTCTGCAGATGTGTCTTGGTAAGTTTTTCATTGTTTTGCAAATTGCAATGTAATCAAAATACTTATTTCCATGCAAAGTGGATAGTCTGCGTTTAATATTTTCTTAAATATAAATAGATGTGATTGTATTTTTTTTTTAAGTAGGTTTGTGAACACATTTTATGCGCATTGATAAACTGTACTTACTCTTAATTGCAGGACTGTCTCTGTCCAGAAAAGCTGCGCTGTTTTTAGTCTTCTCCTCCTGGGTGTCTGTGGCCGGCTCCCTCTATCTGGCATCGATTCTAGCGTTTGTTCTGGGAGACTTCTGTATGGTCTGTGTGTCAACATATCTTGTTAACTTCGTACTGCTCTTCACTAACCTGAAACGACGGAGAGCAATTGAAGGACTGAAGGAGAAGTCTGGATAGACTGTGTTCCCACTGAAATCCAGCACCAACAGGAGGTGCGACTAAACTGACGCCAGGCTGGATGTGAAACAGAAGAAGAGAAAACATTGTCGAAATACGACTGCAGGACATTTTGGAAGCACAAACTTTCACAGAAACGTCATCGGTGACGTCTTTCTACTAAAACACTAACAATTCTAATTGCTCAACTTAACCAGAAGATGGCGATACATTTCAGGGTGAGCGCAAAGATCGCTCCACTCCTCTCAACAAATATATCGCCATGCCAGATCGAGCTTAACACATTAAACACTGCCAGCGTTTTGAAGAATATTCATTCGAAGTTCCTCAAACTTAAAATAATATTTTCGCATTAGCTGATTCATTGTTATCAAACTACTGAGCATATAAGATTGACGAATAAAAGCTTCCCTTTAGTCATTTCAGTTCTCTTCTCATTGTACGCATTAAAAACACAATATTGAAATGTTTTGGCAATGTTAATATTTTAAGTGTGTGCAGCTTTCAACTTTACTCACAGAATGTCTATTTTAAAAAAAATTCAATCTTCTGTGTGTATGTGTGGACGAGAGATGATTTTTTTTAACAGTTACGCAAGATGTGTCCACTATACCCGCTGTTCCAGTATTCATCGATAGGCGGCGTAGTTTCGCCTCAAATTGCCGAAACCACCTTCGATTCACCGTACATGTGGGTCAGATTTGGTGTACTTTGCTCTCAGCTGATCGAAGCATAATCAAGCCAACCTTTCTTGAGTCACGTTTACTGGCTCACGCGAGCAAAATAATAACAAACATCCATCCATAAAATGCAGATTATCCTCTTTGCTGCCGAGCACCTTGAACTCCCTTTAGTCACCAGTAATTTAATTATTCACCAGAAACCAACAGGAGTTAATGCTTGTCTGCAAAGTAACAAATCACCCATTAAAATACACACGCACACGCACACACAGACATATAAGACAAGCATTAAATATCTGCAGACAGCAGCTGTGCCCACAACATAAAAAACAAACACTTGTTAACGCTTGTTATAATGTACTGTATATTGATATATTGTTTAATGGAAAAACAAAAACAGAAAAGAAACATATCTTTATCATAACAAATCCGTAAACCACAGGCTGAAGTTTAGCTACTTTCAGTTGTTCTATAAATGGTCCTGTGGTTTAACAAGATGTTCCCTATGATCAGATCATCTTGCCTCTCTTCAAACACGCCATGATTTATTCAGTGTTTCTTCACAGCTTAAACAAGTGTTATTAATGCAGTGATTTTGAGTTTGGTTGAAATGTTATGTGGACACATAACACCAAAAAGAGTGTTGAAACTCAACCTGGTTATGAAAAAAGTCTTGTTTTGCCTAAAGTACAATCCCAGATTGATTGATGATTAATGAAATAAAATGAAAATGAGGAAGTGCTTCGAAAAGCTTTTTTTATGGCTATTACTCAGCCCAGGTCAAAAATATTTCTATTTCCTCCTATTGTAATTACTGACCACATACATTATGATGTTATTTTTTTTCACGGCACATTCTGCTAATTATCTAACCGTTTCTGTAGAGATCTTTCATCTGTATGTCAAACGAGTAGCTGGGTTTTTCAAAAAGACACTGAAAAAGATGGATGAGGCATGACGCCAACACGCGTTTATTTGTTACATCACACCAACCATTGTCACAGGTAAATTCCGTTCTCACCTTATCTGTTTTTCTATTTTAAAGGAAACCTTGCTCCACTGCAGGGCTGAAGCATTAACAGAAAATTTAAATGTTCTAAAGATTGATTTAAATCAAGGCCGTTACTGAATTGCATCAATAACTGTCTTGGTTATTTGTGCGCTGAATCTAAGATACTCAAGAGTGGTAATTTAATGTGTCAGGTATCCTGAACAGGAAATGTGGTGATAGGAAATAATCTATAACCTGGCAGTGACGTCACAAGGAAATGTTTCTCTGTTATTTCTATAAATAAAACTCTAAAACGTGTCACGCTTCACAACAGGTGAAGGGTCAAAGTAAATGTATAAAAGATGAGAGCAGAGAGGCTGCTGTCAACGAAATGGCTTTGAGGAAGAGGCTCAGTATATTGATTCTAGCAAGCCTTTTGTTTGCAGGTGAGTTAGATATTCTCAAATACACTATTGAAACACAATTTAATTTAATTTTAATTTAACTTTGTAAATATTTTGGATTGTTGGTTATGTTTTTTTTCCAACAATGTGATAAGCTACTAGTAATAATTTACATTAAATCCATTTATCTTGGATTATTATACATTTTTATATATTTTCTATTCTTATTTCTATTTTTTGTATTTTGTATATATTTATTATTATTACTCATTGTTCTTTTTCTTTCCTTGCATTCCTGAATGTCTTTTCCTCTCTTTGTTTTTGCTGCTGTTGCAGCATAAATTTCTTCATTGTGGGAATCAAGGAAATCTGAACCTGAATCAGAATCTGAATCTAAATGTTCCTGTTGCTTAGTTATGCAAAAAAACCAAAAGTAAACTTTTGTCAACTGATTGTCTCACATGCTTGAAAGCTGTGCTCTAATTTTATAAAGATATTTTTATATGTTCTTTATGTTTCTATTAGCTTTTTTTTCATCACTCAAAGTATTTTTCTGAAATGCTTCAATATTGAGCCAAATCAGGGCCAAAATGTTTGACAATTTGGAAAAATAATACAATCAATAAAACAAAGTTTGAAATTGAAACTAATGGGGTTTTTGTTTGTTTTGTTTTGTTAAAATACAACCAGGTGTTACAATTTTTTGATCTTCAAATTCAGACAAAATTATTTTTTTTATATTTCTGTATCTTATATTTTGAGGTTGTTCAGACTTATGGCACTGATCTAGCGTGGGGCATGCCGTCATGGGACGTAGGCCAAATGGGATGATAAAAACAAAGCACAATCTGTCATATTAACTATACTATGAAAGTAGCAAAATTTCAGATGTTTCAACCTGATTTGGCACGAATAACAATATTAAACCAGAATCGTTTATTTTTTTTTAGTGAGTCTATTTCAGCCAAGTATACACATAAACATGAATCAGGTTAGGGTTTTGGTTTTAGAGGTTGATTTAAATTGTATTGCACTGGTTATGAGGAAGTCAGACTAGTGGGAAGATTGCAGTCCCCCCCCCCCCTCCCAGGGGTCAAGATCAGGCCCAGTTGTGTAGATGAAGCCAAGAGTGGGGAAAGTTCTGTCTGTCAATATTTTATGAATAAACTTTTCTTTTTTTTTTATGTGTTTGAGTTGTGGTATGAGTGTATGTTCAGAGAACTGAGGTGAGTCTTGACTGGACTGCTTGTTCTGTAAGCTGATATAATTTGATGGTTGTAGAAAGTCAGATGTTGGGACTGTAACAGACTAAAGTTGGTGATATTCATATTTGAAGGCCTGAGGTTTTGTGTGGAAAAAGCAGAGATGAATGTATGAGTACAGTGGCGAAGTGACGCAGGGGTGAGGGTGTTGTTTGTGGGTTTGTCTGGCATTCATCCTTGACAAGGGGTAGTATGGCTTGTTGGGGCTAGGGTGTTTGGGTTAGGAAGGGAAGTTTGGCCTTTGAAGGAGGCCATTCAGTACTATCCTTTTGAAAGAAGAATCTCCAACAAGACTGGAAAGTGCATTGCTATGGTATTATTGATCAGTTTCAGATTGTCTTTTTGCTTTTGGGTGAGGTGTGGTGAGTAGTTACAGAGCTGAAAGTAGTTGTCTGCATTAGGAAAGGTCAACTTGGCTACTTGGAATAATGCTTTCTGTGGGTAGGGAGGAGTGGGAGGGTGGAGAAGGCGGGAGAAGGGAAGGACACCCTTAAGCGAAGAGGAGCAGGTTCGGCAGGGGAAGGTGAAACGGAGATATTGAGTGTTTTAGGAGTCACGGGTATTGGAGAAATATTAGGCGGCTAAAAAGGGGTTGGTTTAAATTAAGAGTTAGGGGGTAAGGGTTTCTGGTTAGGGTTAGGTATCTGCCTTAATTACAATGCTGTCACAGTTTCAAATGTTAGGTTTTGATCTAGTTTTATCATTGAAAACCTGTAGCAATGATTTGGCTCCATACCCTTTACGATAAATAGGAGTATATGAGCACGATATTCAATGCAAAGACAAGACTATAATGCACTGATATGTTCATTTTAGGATGAATATGTAAAATACATTTCTGTTCACTATAATAATTATAATAAGAAAAAGATTGGAAACAAAATTATGTGTTTCAAATGCCAACATCGCAAATAAATTTATTTCATTTTTTATTTCCACTCAGAATCAGAGGCACAACTTAATGGTGAGTTGAATTTAACATAAAGTTTAATTATATCCTTTGATTTTATTGGCTTTTTTTTAATTAAGTGTTTTCATTTAAAAGAATACTGTCTGTGAGTAAAGGGACAATCATAATAGTATTTTATAATCAGAATATTTACATATTAACAAAAATATGGCTTACTTGTTTATTGACAGTGTGTGGCATCACTCCTCTGAGCAACAGGATAGTTGGAGGTGAAGATGCTCCAGCTGGAAATTGGCCCTGGCAGGTTAGTCTGCAGATATTTGGCCGCCATGTTTGTGGTGGTTCCCTCATCAACAGAGAGTGGGTGATGTCTGCTGCTCACTGCTTCTCCAGGTGGGTAACTGTGATGGTACAGTCATCCAAATTTATTGTCTGTCACTCTTTGGTCAACACAGTGCATGTCTGTGACTTTAGTTCAAGCACATCTGGGTGGCAGATTTCTTTGGGTCGTCAGAACCTGCAGGGCACAAACCCAAACGAAGTGTCCAGACGTGTTTCCAGGATTGTTTTGCACCCAAACTATGACCGTGACAGCAGCAACAACGATATTGCTCTGCTCAGACTCTCGTCAGCAGTCACATTGACAGACTACATCAGACCCGTGTGTCTGGCAGCCAGTGACAGTGTGTTCAACAATGGTACTGACAGCTGGGTCACTGGCTGGGGAGATGTCAATGAGGGAGGTGAGACTTCTTGTTGCTCACACAAATCTTAGAATTTCAGTGTTGTTGTCATCTGGAATCAATGGGCAGTGGTGTGAACTGTCTCCCATGTTGTTGTTCCCTTAGTGTCTTTACCGTTCCCTCAAATTCTGCAAGAAGTGGAAGTTCCAGTTTTGGGGAACAGGCATTGTAACTGCCTGAATGGAGTTGGTACAATCACAGAAAACATGATCTGTGCTGGTGTTCTGGCAGGAGGAAAAGACTCGTGCCAGGTACTCTGCTTGATTGAAGTCCACAACTGTATGTTTCCCATTTGCTGTCATGCTCACACTCCTCCTCTCTACCTCCTCAGGGTGACTCTGGAGGTCCGCTGGTCAGCAAGCAGGGCAACAAGTGGATCCAGTCTGGGATTGTTAGCTTTGGTTTTGGCTGTGCTCTACCCAATCTGCCTGGAGTCTACTCCAGAGTGTCCAGTTACCAGTCCTGGATCAACTCGCATATCAGCTCTGATCAGCCAGGATTTGTCCAGTTCACCTCCAGTGGGCTGGATGCTGACAGCAGCTACTCCTGTCCTGGTCTGCCACCACCTGCTCCTTCTGGTATTGCTGCTGTTACTTCCAGTACTTCATCTAGCAGTGCTAGATCTACTGCACAAGCAGAACTTATGGAAACAGCTGTGGCCTCAACTGTCTCAAGTGCTGAATGTGAGTAAATTGACTGTTGAAATCTTTCAAATATTTGTGTCAGGTTAATTACAGTTGAAATGGGTGATGTGTGAGACAACAAGACCTCAAAGATCAATGATCCCAGAGCAGTCAATAGTTTACCTGATTGGAAAGACTCTCCTTTATGTCATCTTGGTCTCTGTCCTCTTTCTCAAACATTTGTACACATCAATGTTGACTTAGCGGTACTCTGCACCAAGTGCTTGACATTCACATGCTTTCATTTTCTGACCAAATCTTTGTGTATATTGAGGCTTTTTATGAACGCTGTTGGTTTGGTGACTAATCATGTCAGATTGGATAACTTGCAATACTTTTACTGCAACCCTTTGCAGTGTGTGGCATCACTCCTCTGAGCAACAGGATAGTTGGAGGTGAAGATGCTCCAGCTGGAAATTGGCCCTGGCAGGTTAGTCTGCAGATATTTGGCCGCCATGTTTGTGGTGGTTCCCTCATCAACAGAGAGTGGGTGATGTCTGCTGCTCACTGCTTCTCCAGGTGGGTAACTGTGATGGTACAGTCGTCCAAATTTATTGTCTGTCACTCTTTGGTCAACACATTGCATGTCTATGACTTTAGTTCAAGCACATCTGGGTGGCGGATTTCTCTGGGTCGTCAGAACCTGCAGGGCACAAACCCAAACGAAGTGTCCAGACGTGTTTCCAGGATTGTTTTGCACCCAAACTATGACCGTGACAGCAGCAACAACGATATTGCTCTGCTCAGACTCTCGTCAGCAGTCACATTGACAGACTACATCAGACCCGTGTGTCTGGCAGCCAGTGACAGTGTGTTCAACAATGGTACTGACAGCTGGGTCACTGGCTGGGGAGATGTCAATGAGGGAGGTGAGACTTCTTGTTGCTCACACAAATCTTTGCTTAGATTTCAGTGTTGTTGTCATCTGGAAGCAATGGGCAGTGGTGTGAACTGTCTCCCATGTTGTTGTTCCCTTAGTGTCTTTACCGTTCCCTCAAACTCTGCAAGAAGTGGAAGTTCCAGTTTTGGGGAACAGGCATTGTAACTGCCTGAATGGAGTTGGTACAATCACAGAAAACATGATCTGTGCCGGTGTTCTGGCAGGAGGAAAAGACTCGTGCCAGGTACTCTGCTTGATTGAAGTCCACAACTGTATGTTTCCCATTTGCTGTCATGCTCACACTCCTCCTCTCTACCTCCTCAGGGTGACTCTGGAGGTCCGCTGGTCAGCAAGCAGGGCAACAAGTGGATCCAGTCTGGGATCGTTAGCTTTGGTTTTGGCTGTGCTCTACCCAATCTGCCTGGAGTCTACTCCAGAGTGTCCAGTTACCAGTCCTGGATCAACTCGCATATCAGCTCTGATCAGCCAGGATTTGTCCAGTTCACCTCCAGTGGGCTGGATGCTGACAGCAGCTACTCCTGTCCTGGTCTGCCACCACCTGCTCCTTCTGGTATTGCTGCTGTTACTTCCAGTACTTCATCTAGCAGTGCTAGATCTACTGTCCTGATCTGCTACCATCCCCACACACAGCAACAGCACCACAACAACAACTACAACTACCACCAGTAATCCTGCCTATTTGTTATTTGTTTTTGTAATTATTACTGTTTGTTTTATTTAGAACCCATTTGTGGCCAAGCTTCTATGAACAGTCGTACTGCAGAGAACAGAACTGGAGGAACATGGCCCTGGATGGTTCGCCTCCACAAAAATGGCAGTTACGCTTGTGGAGGAACCCTGATTGCTCACAATTTTGTCCTCACCTCTGCCCGATGTTTCTCCGGGTGAGAATTTACTGCCGGTAATTGCTACTGCTAGTCTGATGTACCAACAATTAACTTATTCTTTCCTCCACATAATCCCAGTCCAGATGTCAGTGAGTGGAGGGTGTTTGTTGGGCCACAGATTGTGAATGGTGTAGAAATGTTTGAGACATCCTTGGATGTTGACAGGATTATAATCCACAATCTGCCTGGGATCAGTGTTGCACTGCTAAAGCTGGCTAAACCAATCAGCTACAAAGATCACATCCAGCCTGTGTGCATTGACATTAACAATGACAGATCTTTCCCAGTGGGAACTCCATGTTGGGTGGCAGGTTGGGAAAAAGAAAGTGTGAGCACAGGTAAAGCTCTCGAACATGTTTTAAATCCATTATTGTTTGCTGAAGATTATTAATATTTGCACCTGGGATTTTTCGTAGGCAGTGAAATAGCCATTCCAGGTCTTCAAAATCTTGACACTCAAGTGGCGAGTTGTGGAAGTGTTTCTGATTCTAATTACATCTGCACTAACATCATGAACCTTCAATTGGTAAATTAAGTTCTTTAAAGTCTGTTTTAATCTTCAGCCTGGCCTCATGAAGAGCAATTCATTATACTTGTTTCTGTTAACAGTGGCATCAGGGCAGCCCCCTGCTGTGCAAGTCAGAGTCATCTTGGTTCCAGGTGGCCATTGTAACAATGAGTGGAAACAAATCAGCACGTGCCGATATTCATGTTTTTGAAAAAATCTCAAAGTTTGGGCCCTTCTTAAAGGAGACAATTGATGACATACCGTCCCCTGCAGCAGCTACAACAGGAAATGCAATTTCTTTATTCCTCTTTTTTATTCTCTCTTTTACCACATTGTTCCTGTTATGATGTCTTGTATTTTCTCCCCAGAGAGGTGGGTAGTTTAATAATGCATCTGAAAGCCAATCTCACTCACTGCACAATTTTAGACTGACTTTCAAAGCCATTTAAGGTTTGGAAATGGACTTGAAATCCAAGGATTCAAATTAATTAAAATGTTTGCTCATACAGGACCCAAAGAAAGTTTAGATTTTTATAACTTAGGAGTGTCTTGCATCTTTTCATCTTTTACAAACAGTCTAAATGTTATGGTATTTATTCTGCGTGCCATTTTATGTCGTTTTTTACACAGCAATGTGATGGTCAATTTTGCAGCAAATAAAGAATTTTCTAGGCATGGAACTTGTTTTGAAACTATTTATTTACAAAGAAATACACATAAAACAGTATAATTTAGTGGTAGTTTTTGTCCACCAAGTAGATTCTTGTCACACAAAGTGGTTTTATTGTGTATGTTTGTTTGAAAATAAAACCTTTTTTAAGTAAACAGAAAAGGCAAATCAAATTTCATCAAAACACAAATTCAGATATATATTCAACACCCATTTTAAGTTCTTAAACAGAAAAATGTCATTTACCAGGCTAATGATGGTTTGCATAAATATGGGACTTGCCAGCTTCTGTGGCACACCAGCTGCCTTTACTTTTGATCTTGTTAAGGTTAGTCTCCTGCTTCAGGATTTCCTGCTTCCCCCGCAGTGTCATCAAGCATTTGTTTGTATTTACTCTTAAAAAATCCAACCTGAGAATTCAAAGGAAAGATATCAAACACGCATGAAGGTGAGAGTAAATAGCAAACACTGGATAAAGTGTTTCTGCAGTTGGTCACCTTATATAGGACTGTTGTGATTAATACCAGCAGAGCTAGTCCTCCCAGTGATCCTCCAATAATTGCTTGCGTAAAGTCTGGGAGAGGATACACCTCTACCTCTGCTTCAATCTGAGACATGGTAGAACAAAGATCATGCTCAAATCTTTCTAACTACAATGCACAAGGAAATATGTTGAATCACCTTGCGAATGGAAGTATTGTTATTCGACCCAGCAGAAAAGATAATGTACCGCTTAGTGTCATAGTCCAGACTAGCGGTGCTGGTCAAGAGGAATTTTGCAGATTTTAGTCCAATCTGTTTAGGAAGGAAAGTGAGTGTGTTGAGCCTACTGATATTTTAATACAGAAAAAAGTAATTCAAGGTATTTCAAAGTGGTTGAATTACCTGCTGTATCCAGCCAGAACTAAGGTTGGCAGAGATGCTGTACGTTTTACTCTCTGTCCCTTGCATAAACTTGCTGCATTTGAACACACCACACTTGGCTACAGTGCAGTCCTGTTGGCAGAAAGCAGAGTCAGCACCACGACTGCAGATAAATGCTATTGGTCCTATGTATTATTGTTGATGGTGGGGCAGCCTTTCTTGCAAGGAAAAAATACTAGCTTGTAGTTCAAATGGTTATCAGTGGCAGAAATAAAAAAGATATCACAAAGATTTAGTGGTCAGATGCCCCCTGTCTTAACCACTGCTCATTTTAATTTGATATTGACCTTTAATTTTCCATTAAATTTTGATTTTGTCTTTCTTGTCCCCAGTTTATATTTAGCTGTTATCAATCTGAGCTGGATGTGAGGATGTCATAAATGCTGAATGTTTGGGAACACTTACCACTCTCTTTGTTTTCTGAATCTCAGTGACAAAATCTGTGAGGACAGGCTCCTCATCATCATCTCTGTGGCAGTCTGGAATCTGACAGAGCTCATTTATGTCAGTTTCACAAAGAACGGGATGAAATCTTCTATCCATCACACCTGCCAAGTACCTGCAAATTGGTTGAATCTGCCCAGATGTTCCTGTCACCGAGCTGCACGGGTACCCTGATGACTGTAGTGAAAGTCAGAGCTCTAATGTCATTTGTAACCTTGTAGAAAGGAGAACAGGGCAGGTTTTACGTGGTTTTACATAGGTTTGAATGACAAATCTTCTCATCTGTTACTGATGTAAAAGGCAGATATTTTACCACAAGTTTCTGTAGGACTGGTTTCTGCAAATCATCATTTCCAAAAGTGAAATTGCTGTAGCTTTGGGAGCTAAGCAGAAATGTCATGAGTATAAGACAACAGTGCTTAATGCAATGTAATAAATCGAAATTATGAAATTTGGGAAATACTAAATGACAAACCTTTCTAGTGTCACAAAAATGATGTACTTGACGTCAATCCCTTTTATACTGTAGAGATTACTTAATCCGGAGTGCTCTTCATTCTGACTAAATGACAGATCATTTTTTCATGAATAGTTAAATATCTACTTGCCTTTACATGGCTGTGGTTTTGTAGATGTAAAATTACCTCGTTGCATTTGCAGTGATAAAAATCCTTTCATTAAATTGACTGTTGGTTTCAATGCCATAGGAAACAATGAAATAAACCTATAACATAAAATGATATATTTATGTTCTTCTTTCATCTCATCACAGCAACATGTAAGTGATCTGTCAAACCTTGGAGTCGCTCTTAAAAATAGGTTTGTCAATGGTGCAATCTGTCTTCCCTCGCTGTAATTCATCCTCACTGTCAACGGAGTTGCACTCAATTCTTCCCTGATTAAAAAAAATACAATCAAAAAATAAATTTAAATCTGGAAGCTTTTAACCAGCGTGAATTGCTGCAAACCTGAAGCTGCTGCCTTACCTGTATAACCGTGAGCTTGCGATATGAGAGTCCAGCTGGGTATGTGAGAAGAACATGGCTGTTGTAGGAGTTTTCTTCACTGTTTTCCACTGAGACGGTAACATTCAACAGATCATCAATACCCACTTTGAGCTCCAGGGATCTGAAGGGTGAGTAAGGAGAGGAAAAAATCAAATTCCACAAACTCTGTTAACCTTATGTTTCGTACATGTGGAGTAATGCCGATCACGATTGAGATTATCTAAACTGCTGACGATTAAAATGGCCGTAAACTAAAAGTTTCTGTTACATCTTTATCTAAACTAGCAGCAGAAACAAAAAGATCACCCGATGACTGTGCAGGTGGGCTGAGAGCTGCTGCTTTAAATATTAAAAAGTGCTAAATGATTAATTGAGATATGATGAGGGAAACAAATGAATGTTTCACAGTCCTGAAATTTAGAGCCCCCTTTTCTAACTCACCTGGTAAAATTGAAATCCAAGTTCAGGTTATCCACACATTTGTCGTCATTGCCACAGTTGATTTCAAAGTTTAGCTGGGGGCAAAAGAAAGCCAAAACCATGCACACCTGAACATTTTCCTCAGGGAAAACAGAAATATCTAATGTACTTTGTGCTTCATACAGAGTTTACAAATAAGAATAAATTTAGGCAAGCACAATTTTTTTTTTTTTTTTTGCAGATGAGAAATTTGAGTAAAACAAGAAAACACATACAGGATGAATGGATGTTGTCTGTGCCTGCGGAGGGAGGCTGGGCCTGAGATTTGTGAAGGACGGCAAACCCTCAAAGCTGAATTTGAGCTCATTGGTAAGTTCATTTAAAGCATCTTCAGGACAGGCCTGCACAAAGGTGAGGGTGTTTTGAGATATTTTTTGTGTCTTTCACACAGCCAAACAAGTGTATTTCTCTGTGTGACAGTCCTATTCAACAGCCCACCTCGACATAGAACGTCACATCAACACACTGTTGTCGCTGAAGCCTGAGGTTGGTGGTGCCGGAGAAAATTCTCTGTTTGTCTTTCAAGAAAGCTCGGTTGGTTAACTCGCCGCGTGTGGAATCCAGCTTAAAAGTAAAGTTAATCCTTGCTCGAGCTGCAATAGATGAGAGTTTCATCGACAATTCTGGGGTACATAAATGTGAGTGTTTAATTTTAGACACCTTGGGTGAACTTGGAGGTCATGATGAAGCAGATTTTAGCCATGTTCACTAACGGCACTGAGCAGTTTGAGTTTTGAGTTGGAATCAGTCTGGGGCTGAATGACGCCGTAGCTTTGACCATCACTATTGGCTTGGATCTGAAAAAAGGATATGAAAGTGGATGTGGATCATTATTTAAACAATTCTCATCTAAATGAGGAAAAAATGGTCATTGAATTTTCCATGTGCTTGAAAGATGAATAACAGTCACATGCCCTCACCTGAGTAAGACGATGGTGCCCTTTGAACCCACTGCTAAGTCAGGCAGCCCATCATTGCTAAGGTCAAGTGATGACGGACTGATGGACATGCCAAAGAACTTCAGTCCTGGCCTGACTTCTGAGGCAACAATTCTCTACACAAATGGAAACAGTTTCATTTTATACTACACTATTTTATTTGGATACATACGTTTTGTGTAGATGTTTTTGAAGTGGGTTCATTTTAAGTTTTGTTGTAGCACGCAACAGAATCAAGGAAAAACGCCCGTTGAACAGGAAGAAACCTTGAGCTGGACCTGGCTCACATGGACAGGAGATGGAAAGATAGGACTAGTGAGTAGGAATGAGGATCTTGCTCACTTGTGAGTAAGTCAGACTGATTCTTCCTTTGCCTTTGCCATGAAATATGTAGATGCTGCCTTGACCGTTATTCTCCAAAGGCGCTCCGACAGCCAGGTCGTTGAAGCCATCTGCGTTAAGATCGGGCAGTACAGCAAGAGAAGACCCAAACCTCCCCAAATTGGACGCAGAACCACTCAATACTACGTCAGCCTTAAACTTAACATTCTGCAAAGAGCGTAAAGGGAATCAAAGCGATTGTGATAGAAATGAAAGAATTGTTCGTAAAATAATCAAAACATTTACCAAACCAGACAAGGTGCAAGCATAAACTCTTCCCTCTCTGTCATCTTCCACATACATAGGGGCAGATATGAGGATGAGGTCAGTGTAGGCGTCACCATCCACGTCCATGGCGCAAACCACTGCCCCAAAATATTCACCACTCTAAATGTTGCCACAAAAAAAATGCATTTACAGAGAAATGCGACACTGCTTCGAGAGGTATTAATCTTAACCTGTCGACACACACTTGCTTAGGGTAGGGGTTGATCTTCTCGTACATTTTAGGTGTCTGGACTGCTATCACTGTACCAATGTGTCGATATCTCGGAGCACCAACTATTGTCAAAGAGCCGCCCGCTGTTTTTGCCACTGCCATGGAGTAACCTTAAATCCAAATCAAATTGCATACGACAAAATGTTCACAGGTTGCAGGCAAGTGGTCACATCACCAAGCATTGAATTCAACTCAACGCTTGGGCAAACTGTCCACATAACAAGCTATAATGAAAATGATCAATAATTCAATTTGAAATAAGCTTTTCTTCCATCAGTGTGAGGAGAAGAAGTAGTGTGAGAGAGAGTATTGTTTCATTTCCACGACATGATTGATTGAAAAACCAATACATTTTTGTAGTCTGTTGTTATTTCCTATTTTTTGAACATCTCTTTGTCATTGATTTCATAGTCATTTACTTTGGTCATTAAAACTGCTTTTTACTGTAGTAAGCTCCATTCTAACCCTACCCAGATAACTATCAGGATCAATATCTGAAGGATAGACTGATTCCATCCGCTTGGATGTGGTCCTATACTTCAGGAATCCTCCCTTCCACTGGTTGGCACCAACAGCGCCCATCAGAAATCCCTTAAAGTCAGACAGACAATGTAAAGAATGCATTTCAGGCGCAGCTACTCTGTACAGCTCACGTGTTGAACTTCAGCACCTCAGAGTCATATGCAGCGCTGAACCCCACTTGCGACATTTCCATTTCTAGTGATTGTCCACTTGTTTGAGATCCTGCAAAAATCACCAGGCATAAAACATATTGGGATGGAGCTGATGGTGAAACGCTGATGCTTAAACAGAAGGATGTGGCTGCATCACATCTGCACCTTCAATAGAGAAGATTTTCTCCTGCAAACTGCTACTGATTCTTTCAAGTGCATTAAAGTTCTCCACTTGAAACATGTGGTTGTTGGAGGGGGAAGATGCAATGGTCTCCAGTTCCTTTATTGCCGTGGGGTTAGAAAAAGCACTTCCAACCTAAACATGATAACATAACAGGTTTACACATCCCCGTTATACTGATCATCTTTTGCTTTGTAGGTTCTAAAACATAATGAAAAATTGGAGCAATATCTGACAGTTTTATGATCATTGAACTTAAAATGCTAATTTCCACAACATTGGTGTGGAGCCAAGATTCTTACTGCACAATACTTTGATCACTTTGAAACCCAATAACCTGAAGTAGGCTCGCTCTAAATAGTCAGGTGATCTTCCAGAATGTGAAAAAATATATAATAAAACTTACCCCAATAGCAAATCGAACTATTTTTTTATTTTCCGCTGCCTTTACTGCATTAGGTAGAAGCTCTCTTTCTTGAGATTCTCCATCTGTAATAACTATCAAGACCTTCCCCACATTTTCCCTGGAACCACGTCTTGCTATGAACACATTGTCACTATAAAACAACAAAACAGGGAAAAAAATGAAGAATTTTCTCCTTTACCTCAGTTGAGCTAATGCAAATATTTCTTCAAGGATTGGATATGACATTTGGTTGTGTTGGAAAAGGAAAATATCTCTTCTCAAACAACTTACAAAACATGATGATTTTGATTTTGTGAGTCTCAGTTTTAATGTCACAGATGCAGCCTCTCACACCAACACAAGGAATGAATTGCACCAATCACTTCCTGTTTGTTCAGCATAAGGTGAAGAGGTTATATTCCTGAGGTACTTACACAACATATCGAATGGCAGAAGCTGTGTTTGTCCCTCCAGTCAATTGTCTAATGCTGTTAATGTTGTTTTCCAAGGTACTTTTGTCAAAATCAAAGGAAAAGTGGATTCTGTATATGCTGGAGAATTGAACAATGGCAAACTGCAAAAATAGAGGGAAAATATCCACATATAAATATATTCAGGGATTCAATATCCTCTTCCTCCTACTCTTACTTATATTATTATAACAACAATAATACTAATTGTCGTCGTCATCATCATCATCATCATCATCATCATCATCATCATACCTTTGTGTCTTTTCCTTTGAAGGAACTGACCAGGCTTTTCACAAAATTTTTCATTGTGGTAAAATCAGCAGGCTCCACACTGCCTGAACCATCCAAAAGAAATGCAATGTCTGCTTGGGTGCGGCAATCTGTAAAAATAAAGTTAATGATGATCAGATTTTATAATCCAGCTTTTATGGTTTGCTGATGGTTGCCGATACATATAAGGTCTGTCTCATTACATCTTATCTGTCTGTTATTAAGATAATCTAAGAATTTTTACCTTCAAGGGAAGAAGGCACAGGATTCTTTTGACCAAGCTGAAGGCACACGCCGTTGTACATGGTGAGGCTTGCACAGTCCTTTGGAATAGTTGGACCGCATACCTGAAAGTAAAAATGAAAAACATTTATCTGAAGATTTTCTGATCCAAAATGGTGTAGTTCCAAAGAAGCGTAGTGCGTGAGGATCCTGCCTAGTGGCAACTCACCAGAGTGTTTCCTGAGATGGAATCAGTTGTCATTGTCAATCCGAAGGATGCGTTGACTGCAAAGTCTGGCACTGCATTGACAATATTCCCATATTATGGAATGGTGACCACAATACAAGGACAATCCCATTGGCCAACATGTTCTATCAATATTTCTATCAGTGTGAAATGTGAGTATATGTCAAGTATTTAGGAACAGGTGGAGGTTTCCTTACATGAAACTGAAAGTGCACTACAGCTTGATGTGGAGCACATAAATATTTGCCCTCTTTCCGTTGAGCTACGTTGCGCAAGAGGGGCACTGACGAGCAGTCTGATAAAATAAGGAAATGACAAAAGAACCTATTAGCATGAGATGAATAAATGCCACTCCCCACCACACTGCGGTTACGAGTAAGCACATCTGAGAAATGTTTACTGAAATAGAAAGGTTGAAACCTACCCTTTTGGGCTCTGCACCACATGATATCCAAAACCAGCCGCGTCATTACTCAAAGTTTTCCAAGCGACAGGATCAATATTAAAACAGAGAGCAGCTTTTAGTGCTGAAGATTGGAGAAGACAGAAGGAGACATTCATGAGTAACAGCCAGTTTGTGCCTTACAGCGATTATAATGATTTGAAAGCCTAAAGCTTACTTCATCTTTGATTTCTCAACTTGGTGTCATAAAATGTGAATAAAGATTAAGTTCAATGAAGATGAAGGTGTTTTTATTTCCTCCAAACATCTACATATTGCTCTTGCCTGCATGTTACTTCTATTGTTCATTCTGGGTCTAAGAACAAAAGTAGAAATTGGAGAATAGGGTCTCGGTTGAATTCCTTCTAAATTTGCCAAGGTACCTTTTGATTAAACAAAGAGACTCTAATGAATTTACAACAGTAACCAAAAGAGAAAGTCTGATGACTCAAATGGTGACAACAGCTATGACACCTTTCTTTTGTGGGAGGTCTTGACTTTTTATAGAAACTGGGTGAAATGTAATGAAGCTTTGTCTGTCCTTCTTTGGTCACAATAGAGAATGTTGAAACATAAGGCCGTTATACGACTAGAATATAAAATAAGATGTTGCTACAGAAATGTAGCCCCTCTATAATGTACCTTCTCATGCAGCATCTAAAAACATATTGTGTAATTACACTTAACCTACAGTAAAACTTTTTTAAAAAAACCTAAAAAATTAATCAGGAAGTGATCTCCGTGTCCTCCCAGCGACTGCTGACCTTGAGAGACTTCTATTGGCTCAAATGATCTCGTTTTGACAAGGACTCCTTTTCTACCACCCAAGTGCAAATATTTATAAAATTATAGCACCTTTCTGAAACCTTTTTCAATACAAAATTAAATTTGTTAAAACATTGTCTGGACACGTATGATTAAAAGAAAATAATTTCACATCCACCAGTATTCCAGCATACTTTTTTTTGGACAAACAAGAGAAATCTTATAAGCAGCACCTACCCGAGAAGAGTAATGCAGTCCTGATTATACAGTCCATTGTGATTCTCCCATGGAAACTCTGAACCGTGGTGTATTCTTATGTTTGAAGAATTAAGCTTTTGAGGCGCTCACTGTGTTCGGGAGAGATTGCTCAAAAGAAATACTGCAATCATGTGATGGCTCAAAAATGAAGCGGTAAGAGGAACTGTCATGGAGGAGTGGTTGCAACTTTTGTGGGGTTTTTTTTCACATCCATACAGGAAATGTATTTTCTTTTTTGCTTGTAATTACTTCACCCATTTGCATCACTCATATTATTTCAATTATCCACAAAGAGTTTATACATACAAAATATCAGCAAATTACAAAAACAGAAATAAAACATTCTTATTTTCCTAAACTGGGCCAAAAATCACAGAAGTGAACCTTCTTAAATGAGCATGCACTTCGGATTTTCACTTTGTCCGTCCATTTGTTGATTTTTATGCATTTTTGTCAAAGGCTAACTTTTTTTTTTTTTTCTCAATGACTGATCAGGACGCAAAGCTGCTTTCCTGTCACTGCTGGGTGTCTGCAAAAATAAAGCATTGCTAAATGCTAAATGTAGTGTTCTAATGTGTAATTGGCGGGGGTTTTTTGGCATCCCTGCCGAATGAGGAATTAAACCTTTACACCTCCCAACATCGGTGGAGCAACTGTGCACAGAGGCGCAACCTTTACAGGCTTCACCATTTAACCCAGTCCCTGCAAGGCCAAGGCAATCAGGAAAGGTCACAAAAAAGGTCAGATCTGTTGCTGTGTCTGGATTAAATTTCTCAGGGTAGGTTGGAAACACTGACACGAGTTGTATGCGTGCAATTATGCTGCTGCGTATCTTATCAACCTCCTCCACAGACCATTCTTAACACCAAGAGAGGTTCTTTTGTTTTTTTAGCTGCGAGGGGACACCTTTAAAGAAACTATATAAAGTCTTAATTTGTGCCCGCTGCAATGCAAACAAGGGGTGCAACGTTCTGTTTAGCAGATCTTTGTAAAACAAAGTTTGGCTCTGTATTTTGTACATATCCTCGTACATATTTTTTACTACAGCTTATATCATGTGTTTTTTCTACTGTTCTCTGAAATAATCGTTGCCCTTTCACTGGCCACTCGCCACCATGTTACTCCAGCCGCGGCCTCTCTGAATGTCACGAGCCATCTCTGGTTGCGCCCTGTTCTTTTAATAGCATGGCAGCTGAAATGTGAGGGGTCAAAATGTGAGGATAAATACAAGAGCGAGCAGGCCGGAAGACTGTCGCAGACGAAGGCCAGATCTTCTCCCTCCCTCTCTTCTCTCAGCTCTCCTTTATCTTCAAAGGTAAAAAAGAAATAAGGCAATTTTATTACACTTGCTCTATTATCACATTCAGTGATTGGCTCAGCAGGTGCATGACATTTGAAGCTTGTCTCTTTGCTTAAACACATGCACATTAATTAATTGGCACGGGGTTGCAAATTCAAATGGAAAAATGTGCTGTAAAAATATGGGTATAAACTGGAAACCGAGTTCAAATGTTAAAATAAATAATATAACAAACTGTTAATATGCCTACTAAGTCTGTACACTCAGAATTTCTAATCCCTCAAAACTGCCTGAAACCAGTCAAGGAAGGCCAAGCTCTGTATATTGGCATTGAGCTTTACATTACTGACCTGATGTTAACTAGCAGGGTGTTTTAATCTTGCTGTCTTTCTTCAGTAAATCATATCTACATATTTTCCGTTTATCGTTGTGCGGTCTAAAAATAGGTGATGAATCAGAGGTTTGAGCAAAACCTTCCTGTTTTTGACCTCTTAACAAGGCGCAATGTTTTTTCTTTTTTAATTACTTGTTACTGAGCAATGTGGCTTTTGGCACTTAGAAATAGGATTAAATTTAGAACAGCAATGATTGTAGAGGCACAGTGGAGGGGCGAGTGGGTGGAGCCAGCACTAAACAGCAGGGCGAAGGAATGGAGAGAGTGGGGGCAGGAAGAGGATGGGAAATGTCAAGGATACGAGGCTTGAGAATGGAATAGGTCATATACATGCTTGACATGTTTTGCTTGGTCAGATTCAAAAAGGGCAGAGAAGAGACCGAGATAGAAGCTTTGGATACTAGACCCCCTGCACGCCTCCATGGTGGCCAGTGCTTAACTTCCACCTGGTGCCGAAGCAATTATAGCTGCAACAACCACATTTGCACAACTGGAACAACAGCTGGTCTAAAGAGTGACAGGAACATTTCACAGCAAACAAACTTGTTTTACTTCCCTCAGGCCACCAATAAAATGGCTTTTAATCCACTGAACATTTACAAAAGGGAACCACACTCTTTAATTCTGACCATCTCTCTTTTGCAGTTATATATCTTTGCTTATTTGGTCACTCTTTCCTCCAGAGTCAGGATGCCTCACGCATACCCCTTCCTCACTCCTGAACAGAAGAAGGAGCTCAGTGATATTGCTCATAAGATCGTCGCTACCGGCAAGGGAATCCTTGCTGCAGATGAATCCACTGGTAAAGAGTTTGACAATTATTTAAAAATCCTTTTGAGATCTTTTGTCCCCTTATGGCATTAAAAAAAAGGCAAATTACTAGTGATAAAGTCAGTTTTAGGAGTGTAATTAATGGGTCTCCACAATTTCTAGGCAGCGTAGCTAAGCGCTTTCAGAGCATCAATGCTGAGAACACTGAGGAGAACAGGAGGCTGTACCGCCAGCTCCTCTTCACCGCTGATGATCGCATCAACCCATGCATTGGTGGCGTCATCCTCTTCCATGAGACCATGTACCAGAAAACCGATGGTGGTAAGCCTTTTACCCAGTACCTCAAGGAGAGAGGCATGGTCGTGGGCATCAAGGTGGACAAAGGTGTTGTCCCACTGGCTGGAACCAATGGCGAGACTACTACCCAGGGTAAGAAAACAACATGAACATCGCCATCAGCACCATTTTCATGTTGCGCTCACCTGGTGTCTCCTCCTTCTGATTCACAGGTTTGGACGGGCTGTATGAGAGATGTGCCCAGTACAAGAAGGATGGTGCTGACTTTGCCAAGTGGCGCTGTGTGCTGAAGATCACCCCCACCACCCCTTCAAAACTGGCCATCTTGGAGAACGCCAATGTCCTGGCCCGCTATGCCAGCATTTGCCAGATGGTAAGAAGCTATAGGTACTGGAATAGTGAATATTTCAAAACAATCCAAAAGGTCATGAAGAAGCAGTATGAGCTGTTTTTCCAACCGTTATGTGTTTGTTTTTAGCAACAGACTAATACTTTACCTTCCCCTTTTCTTGTCTTTTTTCAGCATGGCATTGTCCCCATCGTCGAACCTGAGATTCTTCCTGATGGTGACCATGATCTGAAGCGCTGCCAGTACGTTACTGAGAAGGTCTTGGCTGCAGTCTACAAGGCTCTGTCTGACCACCACGTCTACCTGGAGGGTACACTGCTCAAGCCCAATATGGTCACTGCCGGACACTCCTGCTCCCACAAATACAGCAACCAGGAGATCGCAATGGCCACTGTTACTGCCCTGCGCCGTACCGTGCCCCCTGCAGTCCCTGGTGAGGTGGATTCATTCACTCATGCATACTCTACAATCACAGGGGTGTATGTAACTTGTCTTGTGCCCTATCAAATTATGTTAATTCTCTCTTTCCCCTGTAAAGGCATTACCTTCCTGTCTGGTGGTCAGAGTGAGGAGGAGGCCTCCATCAACCTGAACGCCATGAATCAGTGCCCTCTGCACAGGCCTTGGGCCCTGACCTTTTCATATGGTCGTGCCCTGCAGGCTTCTGCCCTTAAAGCCTGGGGTGGCAAGAAAGAGAATGGAAAGGCATGCCAGGAAGAGTTCATTAAGAGGGCTCTGGTATGTGAAGCCACAGGAAAACATGTCTTAGATGATACAATCCATTTTTTTTTTTTAAAGAAAATTGTGATAAAACATAAAACTTGTGTTTGCTGTTAATACAAATCTTTTTCCCCCACTTACAGGCCAACAACCAGGCTTGCCAGGGTAAGTATGCCTCCTCTGGAGCTAGCGCTGCCGGTGGAGAATCACTGTTCGTGGCGAACCACGCTTACTAAGCACAGACACTCATTAATTGCCATCTTCTCACCGTAACGCCACTACGATGGAAAAGCTCTCTGCTACCAATTAAAGGCATTTTAATGTGAAAGTTGAAAAAAGTCCCCTGGGTTGTTGCTGCGGCTGGGAGATCCTCTGCCTGCACAATGTTCTGCCTCCATTCCCTTACCTTTTCTCAACACCTTTCCCCACATTGTTTTTACACAAATTGTACTATTTTTTTCATTGGTCTGATTCCACCAAAAGCAGGATATGATTTATACTGGCACAATGCAATAAAATATCTACCCTAACATTTTGATTTCTGTGTGTCTCTGAATTTCCACTTGCCTGACATTCAGGCACGACGGTGAACTAAATTTTTCAGGGATTAAATGTTTTATGTGTGAGTCTGCAAAACGGTTGTATGTCACATTTGTGATGATGTGCACATGCTTCTTGCTTTTTTCACCTTGCTGCAAGGTGTAACTCACTTTCAAAACTTCCTGTGTCTGCACTGTGACTATTTCCTTTCCTCCCCCCCTTTTATCCTTCATTGAAATGTGACACTTGTTTCACAGCTTTTCAGTCGTAAGTGTGGCCTCCCATGCTTTGTTAATCTTTGAGCTCATGCAGATGAGACCATGGTTAACAGCTCACACACCAACACTTATCCACCCAAAGGTGGCTATTTGAAGCCTAGATGTTGTTTCTAAACCTACTAAACAAGATTTAGGAAATAAGATTTCTTTTAATTTAATCTTTTAATTTGGCTAAAGGTTACCATAAAGTAAAATGGCTACATTTTTATTTGGTTAGTGACGGCCTCAAAATCCACAATACAGGCACGAAGCACATTTGGAACACACATAAGTGTTTTTATGTGTGATGCAAAGTGTGAGTAGACAACAAACGAGGAGCACTTTAAGAAGTGCTTAAAGAACTACAGTTTTTGATCCTTTTCAATTCATTGAACTGTTGATTTTTTTCATAACAATGTCTTCTCTTTGCTGTGATAGCTGAGGTGAAGGCCCAGCTCTAATGTTCACAGTTCGCCACTGCGTTGATTGAGAGAGCCTCGTTTTGAGCCTATATCATAAGGGAGCAAAGGAAGGTTGCCAGGTGAGCAAAGAGGTAAAATTAGGAATAAAGTAAGTACATAATAATCTTTTACAGTTTGAAAAGGCAAGGGTCAGGCAAGGGGTGTGTGTGTTCCAACAACAACAACAATAGTAATACACTACGACTACTAATAAAAATAATAATAAGATGTATTTGCCTTTTGTTGGGTTTCTTTAAACCGCCCAGAGGCAATTTTGATTGTAATGGACATTATACAAATAAAGATCGTTTGCCTTGAATTTAATATTTTAATTGGCATGGAACCACATCCTGAGTAAGCACAGGATACAATGTGCAAGGAAGCAGTTGACAGAGCTTGTGAGGTGGTTTCTGTTACGATACGTGGTGGTAGCGGACCCGAACGCAGGCCAGGACACAGTGGTGGAGAGGTCAAATCCACACACCAGAAATCCCAACAGTTTCTCCCTCATCCATTGAGAATCACCAGAAAAATAATCATAAAGAATGCTCCTAGCCCAAAACAACCAAGAAAAACTAACCAGAAAACCATTTACTAAAGCTTTGGAACTACACTTCTTTCTGGCACACTCACAAACTAGTTACAGTTCAGCAGAGCAATCAAAAAAAAAGTTGATTTCTAGCGTATTATTCTCAAAATTGTGAACACAGATCAGAGGGATGGGACCGAGCCTGCCAGCCGGTTCCTGTGGGACACATCCAGTAGTGACTCACAACGATGTGCTACTATTACAAATACATATTACACATATTACCTCAGCCATTTGTCTTTGCAAACTAGCATTTTATTAAGCCTGCTAGCAAAAATACAACTTTTTACTACTAATTTTACTTAGTCACACACTCTTAGGCAACACAAGAGGACATTTTGACTGAGCCACTTTATCTCTTTCGGAGTCATCATGGGCGAAGGCAGAGTCCACCCCTGGATGAACCGCCAGTTCATCGCAGGACCCTATATGAGCAATTGTGAGTTTGGTACCTTGCTTAATGTACTGTGTAATGTTGTGTTGCGCAATGTATACAAATGGCGGGGAGGGGGGGCTCAGAAAGGAGGAACCAACTCTGACCATTAGAAATATGTCCCACACACCCACACATCCTGACATCAGAGTTTAACAGGGAGCAAAGGGATACATTCTACCCAGTGTATAAGTGGAGCCTTTAAGGATGTGTGTCCAACATATACCACAGATGCTGGATTGATATCTGGGGAAATTTGGAGGAAACATCAATGTTTTTTGTGTGCTTATAAAATTCTTGTTGAGCCATTTTGTTTTGTGTCTGGGTGCAAGAGGCCAAAGCCATCAGGGATATTGCTCTCATAAAAGGGTCTACATAGTCTACAAGGATGCTTAGGTAGGAGATACATGTCAAAGGTCTATTCACATGGACCCAAGGTTTGCCAACAGATCAACAGCAGCACGCTGCCACAATGAAGAGATCAGTCAGTTTAATCCACTTCACCGGTCAACGCCATTTATGAAATGTAGGTCAGTTTAAACTTTCCTATGTCATTAAATATCATCCAGTCTTGTCCCATCTATCTCAGAATAATCCTGCCACAGTCTCACCTGAAGGAGGTTATCCATGCTCTCATCTTCTCTGGGTTTGACAACTCCACAGCACCTCAGAGAAGTGAAGGGTGTAAAAAGCTTTGATCAAAACTCATTTCCAAAACAGGCCTCCCTCCATTGGCTGTCTGTCCACTTCTAAATTGCTTTTAGATTTTAGCTGATCGTTTTTAAAGGTCATATGTGTTGTGACAAGTTCCTTGACTACGTCACTACCAGCCGATATAACTTATTTGGTTTTGACGTGACCTCGTGACTTGAAAACAACAGACTAAAATAAATAAATAAAACACAACATGCTTCCAGTCATTTTGCCTTTAAAGCGCATTTAATTCCATTCATAAACGTACATTACAGCACAGGCAAAACCGCTTGCGACTAAAATCAAAAACAATGATTGGCTGTCCTCTAGTGGCCAGAAGGAGCCTTAACATTGAACATAACGTATAGCTCTCACAATACGGTTCCACAGTTATCTAAGTGGATTGTTGAGTTAACCCTCGGGCTGAGATGTTTGGGTGGGGCCTATCTGGTTGTTCCTAAATCGAGTATTAGAACTAAAAGTAACCAGATTAAACCTGGGTATAGCTTGGCCTAGGCCAGAGAAGAACCTGGGAATAAACTGCCCTAGGTCAAACTATACCCCTCCAGGTGAGACTGTCAGACTAAATCTCACTGTATAAAGAGGATTTGATTGCATTTACACAGTATATTTATGCACTAATTAAAAATGACATTTGGCATATGGCATCAAAGTGCTTTCTTAAACCATGTATATATCACCATGCTTTCTATTTTTGTCTGATGGAAATGAGACCCATTTGCAGCAAAGGTGAAAAAGAAAAAAAGTAATTACTTTAATTAGTAGCTGGAAGAATGTTAGGAAGTTCAACAGAAAACAACTAGAAGCAACATTTAAGTTTCAAGTCCACGTAATCCTTGCTTAGATGAGCCGATATGCAGTCCAAAGGGACGGGGAACCAGGCAGGGAGCA
The DNA here is from genome assembly GCF_901000725.2 of Takifugu rubripes. Taxonomy (NCBI): domain Eukaryota; kingdom Metazoa; phylum Chordata; class Actinopteri; order Tetraodontiformes; family Tetraodontidae; genus Takifugu; species Takifugu rubripes. The sequence goes on from NC_042285.1 coordinate 12,491,681, forward strand.
GACAGGGATGTGGTCAGACCGAAGGCTACCAGGGCTAGGAGGGAATGCTCAGATCAGGAGCAGACAGGGTTTGTAATGAGTAATCAGTCCTGGAATCAGTGCTGGAATGTTGATCTCGAGGTAACAAAAATCTGTCAGAAAGCGTGTGTAATGCTGGGCCTCAAGTTTTCCCGGGTGTGCTGGTTCAGCTGATGGCTGAGGGGACAGATTTCCGGCTTTACTGGATTGCCTGGATTACGAAGCAGACTGTGACCATTTTTTGTCCAATGGTGATCAGCAAGACTGAGAAATATTGTGGTATTACATTTAACATACAATCTATCCTGTCTAAAACATAAAAATGGTCGTACCATTTGACAATTGGGATTAAGAGACTACTACCATAGCTTCTTGTTTGCCAAACTTGCCTTCAGTCTGGCTTTTTCTTGCTAACAATCATAAAATCAATCATAAAAGCTGACTTTGATTACATTATGGGTTTTTTTTTTGGATATGTAATTTATTTGAATGTGTAAACACTTTGTGCTAGTAATAGTTGATCTTTGTGGCACCAATTGTTTTCTGAGTTGATGCAATTAAAGTCAATGTGTTCAGAGTTGTTATTACAAGATTTAAGTCAGTTAGCATTTTCAGGTAACTTGGCCTAGAAAGCTGAAAAGGTGGAAATAATAATTAAATGTCATGTATCATGTATTACCCAACACTGCAGGGGCTATAATCTGATCTGGGGTTAAAAATTGGCCTAAACTACTATATACCCAGGGTAGACTAGGGTACTTTAACCCCAGCTATAGTGTGTATAGAGGTGGTAATAACTTGGAAGAAGAAGAACTTGGTTAATGTACTTCTGCCTTTATTTCAATTACAGACAGAACAATTCAAATGTGGAATACAAGACTCCTGATATAGAATTTTGAAAAGCAACAATTTTATTGACCCAAATCACTGGGTAAAGAAAATGAGACATCGTGCAGGTTGTTTCATGTTACGATGTGCTGAAACGCCACTACCACCGACAGGACCACAAACTGTGGGATGACAAGTGATGCTGCGGCGTTGCATGTAAAGTTGTTGTCAGGGTCTGTGCCACTGGAGCTGAACAAGACAAAGCTGACATTTGCCCCTGCCACGTTATCAGTGACCCACTGCTCAAACTCAGAAACTCGGGCATAGACTTCAGGGAATTCAGGTCTGGCACAAGGTACTCCAAAACTGGTAATGCCAGCTTGAATCCATTTTCCGCCTTGCTGGCATTGCAATGGTCCACCAGAGTCGCCCTGCACAGAGACCAAACAGAATAAAATATTACTGGCAAGTTCTTACAGGAAAAAGATAATGGGTAATATTAAGCCACTTTTGGTGCTTTCAACCTTTGCTGCAATTAATAATTTTACCTGACAAGTTCCTTTGTTCGCCTCTCCTGCACAAATCATCTCGCTGGTGATGTCGACTTGGCTGCTGAAGCTGCAGGAGCACTGTTTAGGTCCAATAACAGGTACCTGAACCTGCTGCAGTGGGGTAGAAGCTGGCAGGTTAGCTGTGGAAAAGAGTATAAAATCAGGCTAGAAGTTCCCTAAGAATGTTTTTGTTGACTCAATAAGAAGTATGAAGCTGCTTGGACATAGAAACCCCATTGTAAGGCAACCCGGTCCATATTTATTTACAGTATTTGGTGCATTCAAGAAAACAGTGGAGTTGAAGAGGGAGTCAACTGGGAGGCCAACACAGAAACCCCAAATCTCTAATAATAATAATGATAATTAAATTAATAATTATATTTAAATTTAAATAAACTCATATCATGAAGACTGAGACAAAAAAATATTTTCCTCTGACCCCACTGACCCCCCCACAGTTTTAAATATATTAAATCTTCAGGGAAATATGAAACATCTCCTAAGTAATTGTATTTCTCTGGACTTATTTAAATATATTCAAAAATATATTTTTATATTGTAAATATATTTCATATTTGTTGGCATATTTGTCAGTGTGTCAACCTTTTACAGATGCTAAATCTGGAATGCAAGGTAGTACTGGAGGAGTTTGAATCAAAAGGGGAGCTGCTCAGGATACTCACTGGTGTTGGAAAGTTTCCCCCAGCCGGTGGCATAGCACAAAGTAGCATTGTGGATTTGGCTGGAGGCATTTGCAAGACAAATGGGCCTGGTGTAGTTGGTGAAAGTGACGGGGCTGTTGAGTTTCATGAGGGCGATGTCATTGTTGAACAAGGTGTTGTTATAGTTAGGATGGATGATGATCTGGGACACTGTGCGGTTCACTTCATTAGCATTCGGCCCACTCTGAGTCTCTCTTCCAAGGTAGATAGTCCAGCGTGAAAGTGTAGTTCTAAAAGGATATTATGACAAATTTTTCAGTCACAAAGTTTAGATTTCAAACATAATGCAAGAGGGTAACTGCGCACTGAAATCCTCACAGGCATCGTGATTGGGAACAAAATAATTTGGATAAATTGGCCTGAGTCATTGACAAGTTGTGGTCATCACTTTGAACTCACAATTAAAGCACACTTACACCGAAATGCAGTGGGCAGCTGTCAAGATCCACTGGTCACTGATGAGGGTCCCTCCACAAATATGAATTGTTGTACCAAAAACGTTCAGGTGAATGCTGGCCTGCCAGGGCCACGATCCAGGTGTGGCGTTGACACCACCGACTACCTTCTCTTCTTTTATCGTGTTCATCGGCGCAAGTCCACAGTCTGTCAGAGGTGCCAAAATACTACAAATTTAGGCTGATATTTCTGCCACTTTATTATTTGCTGTTCTATTGCATTGATATATAGATGTATAATCTTTTTTAAGTACTTACCCTGAGCCACCGACCCTGTGAGAAAGACAGAAGTTAGTCAACATCTGCAACCTTATGTGAAACTGCAAAAACACGCGGCGATGCTCTCACACTCCAAAGTAGAGAAATATCCGATGAAGTAAAGGAAGGAAAGGTGAATGCTGGCCTGCCAGGGCCACATACCCACCACATCCCAAGGCAGAAAGAAGGAACAGGACCACATTAAGACAGCTCTCAAAACATGTGGCTACCCAGACTGGGCCTTCACCAGGACCTCAAGAAAGCGAGACCTCAGCAAAGGAGAGGAGGAGAGAAACAAACGCCGCAGCGTTTCCATCCCCTACCTGTCTGGAGTCTCGGAGAAGTTTAGGAGGATCCTCCAGAAACACGACATACCGGTTCATTTCAAACCCAGCAACACTCTCAGACAGAGGTTAGTACACCCAAAGGACAAGACACCAAGACCCAAACAAAGTAATGTTGTTTATGCTGTACAATGCCAGGAGAAATGCAAGGAACTGTACATTGGGGAAACCAAACAACCTCTACACAGAAGAATGGCACAACACAGACGTGCCACCTCTTCGGGTCAGGATTCAGCAGTCCACTTACACCTAAAGGAGAGTGGGCACTCCTTCGAGGACAGCCAAGTACGGATACTGGCCAGAGAAGACCGCTGGTTTGAAAGGGGGGTCAAGGAAGCTATCCATGTTAAATTGGAGAAACCATCCTTAAACAGAGGTGGTGGCCTGAGGCACTTCCTATCACCCACATACAATGCAGTCCTCCACTCCTTCCAACAGCAAAACAAACATTCACACCATTCCAGGAGACCCAGTGACTCATCACCATGTGATCCAGCAGACAAAGGGGAGACACCTCAACAGAAACTAGGTGAACGACCTGACGAACGACCCTGCTAACGACTCTCAGGTGACCACCCAGATCATTAGCATGCTAATGGTCCACAGGGGCTATATATTTTCAAGCTCTCTCCCCAGCGATTTCAGAACTGAAGAAGCCTTCTGGATAGAAGGCGAAACGTCTTCAAGAGAAGAAACCCAGTCCAGTTGACAGAGAAAACTACCTTGGATACAATGACCTGGTTGACTGAGAATTTACACAGAAAGGAAGGAAAGCTTTTTACAGCACCTGCACTAACCAAGAGTGATATATCATAACATATAGATATAGATAGATATATAGATATGTGATTAACAGCAAGTATGTGAACATGGCTAAATTCAACCTTCTCTGTAGATAAGTTATAATAAGGGTACAACAAAAACAAGAGCAACACAAAAATAACTCTGTAGACGCAGGAACACGCTTTCTCTGGATTTGGATGTTTTCTATTGTGATTTAAAGACGACATACACCCCAGGTTCTCACCTCCTGTAAAGATCCATTCTTTCAGTATTCTCAACCCCTATTTGCCCAGTAACCTTCACAAGCTCCCATGAGCGCAGCTGGAGGATTTAAAACATCTCACTATTCTAATGACTAAGGCTGACTGTCGGTGTTTGTGAAAGGAATTTAAGAGATCAGAAATCAAACCACACATTGATTTAGGAAGGTCACCAATTTGCACACTTAAAAAATGTATATGTATTGAAATAATACTATCAAATAATGTTTTTGTATCAGCTTAGTGAGGAAAATTCAGAAAGTCTTAAAAGCAAGGTTAAGGAAAATGTCAAAGTCTCACCTCTTGTTATAAGAGTGGCCCATATCAGCAGCAAACTTCTGATTAAGGGACCCGTCATGAGTGCAGCTCTTGGTTACCTCGCAGTCTAGATTCAAATACAACTGTTAGGTGGATTAAATACCTCACTCAGTGTTCCTCCTCACCCAGACTCGTTTTCCGAGTTGTGCCGTCAACCAAAAAAAACAAAAAACTATTAACAATAATTGTCTGTGTAAATTCTCAGTCATCCAGGTCATTGTACAACTGCTGTGACGGGATGCAACTACCTTGGATTAACACTAATTACATGTTTGGACCTTGAAAAAAAAAAAGCAGGAATGTACAGAAAGAATTTAGGCCTATTTCCTGAAACAACATCTTAAATATATTAATAACATATAATTTAAATGAATAATGTGTTGTTATTTTTCTCTGAGCATTTACCGGTAGGTTTTAGCATGTAGTAGCATGTTCAAAAGAGAGGATGAAGTTTCTTTTCATTTTTAAATGTTTTTGCCAGAGAGTTCCAGAGGGAGCTGTGGAGTGAGACAGAGCCACAAAGCACTGAGTCTGACGAGGTTGTCTAACCACTTGAAAGCACGACAGGGGAATTCACTGCACTTCACATTTTTAAGGTTTCGCATTCATTGTGTCACACCCTGCAAGAGATTGGATGATACAATGATACACAACTTAACAGGAATGAAACTGTGTGCACTAATATAAAATTTCCTTTACAAACGTGCAGCGTTTACCTTTCAAACTCTTAAGCATATTGAGGTGTACTTTTGTGTTGCTTTAGTCACACTTATACACATGAATATAGACGTGCAATGAATGAAAATAGATCCCTTCCTCATTCTAAATTGCCACTTGACTCTTTTGTTCTGCAGAATAAACAATCTTATGTCATGAAAGCAGTCAGGGCTTTGAGCCACACGGAATGAGCAAACACAATACTGGAAGACAACAAACCAGCAACAGCAAACAGCAAAGCTCCAATATGTCGCCTTTAATCATTTTCACGAGTGCCTAAAGTGGACTGAAGCAAAGTGCATCTAGAACATCCATCTAAGTCACCAGCTCATCACTGGGTGCCAAAATCAAACAAAAATTTCCGCCTTCAGCCAGTTTACCAAATGCATGTCTTTGGAGCCAGAATACATGGAGAAAACCCACGGGGACACGGGGAGAACATGCAACCTTCACAGGGAAAAGCACTTTTTGGCCTCCAGGCTCACCAGTGCACTACCGTTCATACAGCATAATCATGTACTGGAAAAACAAACCATGTTTACTTCAGTCAAGACTTATTTTGAAGATAGGACATGAAAATACCACTATTATCTCACATGTACATAAAGAACTCTTTAAAGTGTTGTCTGGAAGTAAATGAACCAAGTCCTCACTTATGTACTGTATGCTCCACATTTATGTATATGCAGGATGGAATTTCACTTCATGCGCACAGATATTTGCATGCTTAATCAGCTGAGCAAACCATTTGAAACCAGCCACGTCAGCCCTGCTACATTTGATTGCGACTCAGATTTTATAAAAATATCTTTATCAGGATATTCACCCAGCAGCAGCGTGTTCTTTTTTATTGAGCTTGGTTTGTTCATTCCAAAACAACATACTGGCATGGAAGAATGAGCACTTGTCCTGAATCGGAGTGAGTGACAGTCGCAGAGCAGAAAGTGTGTGAATGGAGAATGGAGCAAGAGAAGAATTACCCGGTTTGTATCCTGTGGCTGTATAACCAACATTTATTTTTCCCCAGATTAAAAAAAAGGGGGGTTGCAGTCTTGCTGGAGTGTTTGCCGACATGAGCTCGACGTGATCACCCTCTCTGTTTGTGCGGGGCAACACTGCACCAATGTAAAGTAGCCCAAAACCTTGGCCTGAGGCCCGTCTGAATTTTAAGTTGGTCCACTTGTGCACATCCTCCTCCTTCTCCCCTCTGCACGCTATCAATCTCTAAGGTTCACTTTGCTCAGGAATAACTACGCACAAAAAAGAGCCTCCTTTCACCCGTCTGAGGCCCAGGGATAATATTTCTTATTCCTCATCCGGGTGGGCAGACCCACCCATTCTCAAGTCATTGCTCTAGGCCTATATAAGAAAGCCAAAGGGCCCGATGATAAGAACTCAGCCTGAAGACAAGCCTGGCAATGAGGTGTAAAGTCCTCGTCTGTGTCGTCCTTCTGAAGCTCATAAAGCCTGGTGAGTATGTGTCTTTATACACACACTGACCAAACTCTGAGCAGATGAAATGGACAGGGACTGTAGCATGTGGACCTAAACCATGCCAGTGTCTCCGGAGGGACAACACAAAGCATTCGTCCGTCTTGATCGATTCAGACTGAGAGGGAAAGCGTAGGAGAGTCACCTTGTCTTGATTTGTGTGTTTGTGAGCATTTCAAATGTATCTTGAGGCTGTTCCACTGGAATGGGTAATATTAAGCATGGGAAAATGTTCTATTAGTATTTAAAAGCTCTGATATATTTAAATCAGAAATGGACAGAGTTAGTATTACACTAATATTAATCATCAGAAATCTCAATATAATTAAAATGTGTTATTAGCCGGCATCATATGCATGTGTTTTGGTGGGCACAAACAGCTGTCATTATAAACGTATTTGTTGTCTCCACAAGGAACTTTTGTGCACATTTGTCAAGCACACCCAAAACACCGAAAGAGAGATTTAGAGTGTTGGTTCTGTGACTGAGCGTATTTATTATGCTGGTTACAAATTAATCCACCCAGAAGAAAGACCTGAGTGACATGCTTTCTCTTTCCACTGACTCAAGAGGACTACACTGAGGTTATTGACTTAAGGGATGACAAGAAAAAATGCAAAAAAACATGAAAGTCAAACAGGACATATGAGTGTTTGTTTAGAATTGTGAACTTAACTGACCCACCCAAACTGAGGTTTGATTCTTTTGTTGTGTGTACCAGGCCTGTGTGGTTAGCTTGTAGCTTGGGTTAGGGTGAGGGTTAGAGCCAGCTTGTATAATTTTCCAGCTAAGGTAAAACCAGATCTCAAAGCACCAGAACTTCTAGAGATGAGTTAAATATATCTGTTAATACTGAATTATATATTTTACTTAAGAAAGGGGGATTCTTGAATGTCTTAAATGCCAGTCCACTTGCATACAGCTGTATAACTCAGTGGGTTTTGAGTTGTTGGTTTTTTTTTTTTCAAATAAATGTGTGTGTTTTGTTTTTAAGGACTGATTTTCTCCTAACTGAAGCATTCTCTGTATACAGCATCTCTAACTGAGATCCAGTCCAGGCCAAATGCAAACGCAACCCTCCCCTGTAATGTGACGGGGCCTTCCGATCTCTCTCTCCTGAGCATCAGCTGGATGAGGAATGGCTCTGCTGTGGCTTTGTTCAGGAACACAACGTCAACTATAAATGAGGGCTATAGCTGGAACATCAGTGATTTTGTCAATGGCGACTTTTCCCTGACTGTCCTCAGAGCCAGCCTCAACCTGCAGGGCCTGTACGAGTGCAAAGTTGACTACAACTCCACAATACTACACTCCAGTAACGTCACATTGAGCATCCTGGGTATGTGTTGGGTCCATGAAATTCACTCCTTAACCTGAGAACAGAACATTGTGAAGCCCTTTTCTCCCTCAGCCTTCCCGACTGTCTCCGTGCCTCAGCAGTGGGTGGTGTTGGAGAGGGAGAACCAGCTTAAGTGCCACGCAGAGGGCTTCTACCCTCCCCCTGTCTCTTTCTCCTGGACCAGGAATGGGAAAGAGATTCAGCCTCCCTACACCACTGCAGGACATCCAGCTCCAGATGGCTACTACACAGCAGTTGGCAACCTGACCTTATATCCTTCCAGGGACGATCAGAATGTGACTTTTGGTTGCAGAGTCTGGCATAATGACAGCGAACAGGAGCTAAATTTCACACTGAGGATCACATGTGAGTGACACACACCAATTACAGGCCGTCATTTCTCTGTCACCATATAGAGGACAGAGTCTGGTCAGGACACACACGTACGCATTTCTCTTCTCAGACCCTGCTTCTGTCAGACTTTCAGTCCTGCCATCGAGCTCCAACAACATTCCTCTCACACTGACCTGCGACGTGGAAAGTTTTTATCCGGAGGATGTTTCAGTGACCTTCCTTCAAAATGGCACAGTCCTTCCCATCCCGCCTGCCACTGAGCAGAACAGTGGTGGGACTTACACTACCAGACGTTACTATACTCTTAGCTCCAGTCAGAGGGAACAAGGTGGGCTGGTTCAGTGTGTTGTAAACCAGCCTGGGGTAGAACACCCGGTCAGTAGTTCAGCAAACCTGGACACACTGGACCCTAAAGGTAAGATATTAGGGCAAAACAATCAACACTGGTAACGGAGAACCAGACCTCAATTCAGGGGAATCTGTAATCATTCGTCACATCTTCATCCAGCTTGAAGTTTCCCCTTTTGAATCCTGCCATTGTTCATTTTCAGGCGAACCTCCACTGTTGACTAAATCAGCGAAAGCGTCCGTGGCCTTGATGTGTATTTCCTTGGTGTTGGTCTTTCTCCTTTGCTTTGGTTTTTCTTGGAGAAGGAGAGATGGTGAGTAGGAGTCAAATTACACAGCAACTGATTATTGTGATTAACTGCAACTGAATGATCTTTGAGCTCAGTCGACCTCTGCTTTTCTCCATTGTCTCTCTCACTATCCAGAGAAACAAAAGTCTCTGAACGTGTCGGGGGTTATCCTGCCACCACGTGTGATTGTGGGTCAGAAGGGCAGAGTGACCGTGAGCATTGAGGGCAGGCGGGTGGACCGAGTGCAGACTGCTTGGTTCCTTAATGACACTCCAATCTCCGACACATCACTTGCTGGTAGGATTACAGCCCATCCTTCAGATCAGATTCACACAGTGACGTCAAAAACAAATGTGAAACTATGTTGTTGGGTTGGTTTTTTAGTCCTGGTCTGAAAAGCAGCAACAGCTGTTACCATCCCTGTGGTAAAACTGCTTCCAGAGCAGGTTTTACTGGATTTGGGAATCTGTAGATAATAAATGGTTATCTCTGTAATGCCTGTGTTGTTCATAACCAACTTGATGAAGGGTTTTTAGAACGTTGAGAACAATCTAAGATATAAGTTGATGGTATCCTTCTCTACAAGAGTATAGAGTGAGTGTTTGTAGACTGTAGACTATCTGGCAGATGGACAGAGACTGTTTCTCACTTTTAGCTGTCATTCCACCTCATCCTAGTTTATTCATACATGTCTTGTGGGATTGTTCACCCTGACATTTGAAAATGTAGCTGCAGAAGCCTGCGTTGCCGAACACAATGTGAGGAATTGTTCCACCCCCTAAAATCCAGCTCAGCAACATTAGCTGTAACTACATTCTATGCAGTTTACATGCAGGTTTTTTTTTTTTATAATCCCCATTTGCAGAACATCTGCCACACCAAAGAGATGAAATGACAGTGTTGTCCCTATCTACCAAAGCTTTCATTTCTCGTTAAACACCTCAAGATTTATTCATCCCTGTAGGGAAATTGAATGAAACATATAAAATACAAAAAACCAAGAGGAAGGTTTGATTTAACAATGCAGACAAGTGGTTTGTAGTTTCAGGTTTTGGACAGGTTATTTTAACAGTCTTTGTATTCCATAATACTCTGTAAGCATGTATTATTTTTTTCATTATTACAAAATAACTGCCTTTGGGGTGGAGATGGGGTTCCTGTTTTGAATAGATCCTGTTTTGTATAGGAAGCTAACTGGAATTTACTTTTGAAGTCTGTTAATTAACCCTAAATAATGTAACTCTTCGAGCTGCTTTTTTTAAGTGTTACTCTTCCTAATGTTGAGTGTTCCTTGCATTGCAACATTCTATAAAACAACAATAAAGTTGTTTGGTATGTGGGAGGCATATTATTTAGGTATTATTAAAACCAACTAGCTGTGATAAGTGTATTGCTGCCATGCCTAAATACACCTTTGTTCCTTCTTTACACTAAATTGTCCTAACAACTTAAAACCTGATCACACAACCCACCACAGTTAACTTCAACTGCCTCTATAACCCCCTAACAACCATCCATCTGCCCTATGGGTTAACTCTCACTTCCCCAGTGTCAGAGAAGGGTCGTCTCCTGCCGTCCAGAGGGGAGATGGGTTACTACAAGATGCATACTCTGGGCCCTCTGCACTCTTCTGGAAGTGCCACCCAGCAGCTGATCTCCTCACTGACGTTCATTCCAGAAATTTCAATCCACAAGGGCGCTGTGTTTAAGTGCCAGGTCTCCTACGTCGGCAAGGACAAGATTGTGGTGGAGAGGGTATCTGAGAAGTTTACCATCCTGTGTAAGAAATATCAATTACTCATTTACTGGGTTTTTTTTATTCAAATTCTACCATTTAAGTAAGCAAATATCTGCAAATGTCTTCTAGCTGCTCCAGAAGTATCAGAAATTCAGCTGGCCGAATCGCAAAATGACTCAGGTTTAAGCTCACGTTACAGTTTAAAACATATAAAACCCCATTCTGGTGTTAGAATCTAATCCGAACGTGTCATTCCAGATCTTATCAGCATGACTGTACGGGCAACATATTTTCACCCTGATGTCATTACATTCCGTTGGTTCTGTCAGGGGGGTGAGCTGAGTCCTGTGGCTTCCCAGGCCTCCTCATCTCCCCGACCCGATTCTGAAGGATTCTTTTCGGCCTATAGCCAGTGTAAACTGCCGAAGAGTGAACTGGAAAAGGGAAGCACTAAAGTGTGGGTCAGTGTTCACCACATTGCCTTGAAGCAACCAATCACGCGTGAAACCCGAGGTCAGAAAAAGGATATGATAAATCGGGAATCTTTAGGAAGCACACGGAAAAGAAAGATCAAGACTGTTTTTATTGTGTTTGTCTGACACTAGGCTTCATAAAGAGACCATGTGTGTCAGAAATCATGAGCTTCACTTCCTCTCCGGATCAGACTTTGAACCTGGGGTGTGAAATTACAGATTTTTACCCAGCAAATGTAAAGGTGATCTGGCTGAAGCTCAGAGGTGGAGACCGAGATGATGCAGAGGAGGAGGAGGAGGTGCTAGACGGGGGAGAGATCTGGGGTCCTGTGCAGACTCACCCCAGACTCTACAGGGCCACCGCCACACTGAAGAGACGGGCCACGAATCTGGGGAAAAAAGAGAGAGGAGGAGGGGTTATCTGCAGGGTGGAACACTGTTCTCTACTGGAGCCTATCCAGAGACGCTGGAAAAATGTGGAAATTGGTATAAATCCTGTTAGAATGCAGTATTAACAATATCCAAATAAGGTATTGTTGTTTGTGCTTACCTTTTGACTGTCTGTCCTTTAGTTGCTCCAATCATTCCTCCATCGATCTCAGTCTGCTGGAGCAGTGAAGGAGTCGGCGTATTTTCTCTCCTGTTAACGGGAGGTTGCCCTAAACCCAAATTACTGTGGGCAGCAGGGGGACCCACACTCTCACAACTGGTGTCCAACGAGACCGAGGAAATAGGAGACGACGGGCAGAGAGAGCTGAAAAGCGTGTGTGCCTTGGAGACCTCCACCAGCCCACCAAATCAGACAGGCAAACAACTGAAGAAAAAGAATAGCCTCACAATAAGTATTTAACATTTCCAGACCAATTTTAAAGCACGACAAAGACTTCCTACTGTTACAAGCTTCGTTTATTCGTTTGTCACTTTACAGAAACAAAAGATGCCGTGGCAGACCCAAACGCTAAAGGAATAGAATACATCGATGAAAGAGTGGATGGAGAGAATAACAACACTGAAAGGGATGAGGACACAAAGTCAGAGGTGGATGAGGACAGTGACCAAGGGAGCGAGCAGGATGAAGATGAAGGCGCGCTGCACATCAACACAGTCAACTTGAGGAGCCAGGCCAGAGAGAGCGAGAGAGCGCGTTTAAGAGTCTGCGTGGAGATCACACACCCTGCCTTCAAGCTCCCTGTGTATCGCACATGGACAGGTAGTGCACAGCCTGGCCCCTAAAGATGTATCATATAGGATATGAATACAGTCACATGTGTGAGTAGTTAGTCTGTAGATGTAACCCCCATTATAAAGATATCATACATGGAAGCCAGCTTTTATTTGTTTCGGTCTGACACGTTTGGATTGTTGACTTGCTTCTTTGTTCTCTCTTTCAGAGCCCAATGAAGAAATTTCTGCTTCTATATAAAACACACACACACATATATTATACGTGTGTGTATATATACGCACATATCTGGAGGGAGAGAGATAAAGTAGCAGTTACATAGTTCTGTTTGTAGTTCTGTAGGATTTCCAAGTTTCAATATTTTGATCAAAAAGGTTTGTTTTTTTACTCAAATCAACATATTCTATGTATATTTATTATCATCATCATCATATAGAATTAATCATTTTCTACATTAAAGGTTATAAAAGGTCATTGTGTGTGTATGTAAATGTTATGAGGTGTGAGCTCCTGAAATATAAAAGACACACTTGTGTGGTTGAAAAGAGTAGATGCAAATACCGGTAACCCACAGAACTCGTTTTACCTGTTTAGCTTCCTAAACAAGTAAATCAGAATCAGAATCAGAATCAGAATCAGAAGAAGGTTTATTGCCATTGTTCATGTAATACACAGTATTACACAAACTAGGAATTTGTCATGGTGTGCCGCTGCGACATTCAACATAACACTAGACATCAACACCACACTAGAATAAGATAAATAAAATAAAATAAGACTTATATACAGTGTATACATAAATAGTGAGTGGTAAGAAATAGTGCAGGTCCGTGCAGGAGTAATGTATTGTTCGTGAGTCCGACTGGCTGCTGTACATGGTGCTTAAGTGATAAGTCACTTGGTGTTCAGCAGCCTGATGGCAGAGGGGAAGAAGCTGTTTGTGTAGCGGGAGGTTTTGGTCTGAATGGACCGTAGTCTCCTGCCTGAGGGGAGGGGGGAAAACAGTCCGTGACCAGGGTGGGAAGGGTCGGCCGTGATCCGACCTGCACGCCTCCGGGTCCTGGAGATATACAGGTCCTGGATGGATGGAAGCCTGCAGCCGATCACCGATCAAGTAAAATCACAAAGCATAATGTTCTATATGTTCTATACGACCTTTTACTTACTTTTTGCTTTTATATGGACTCAGTACTAATTTATTATAGTTATTATGTATGACAAATAATTCCAACTTTCAAGTAATTACATAATAAGAATTTTGTTACGAAAAGCCTGTTAATGTGTGTTTGGCTAATACATTTAAGTATGTATAATTTTACGACATGTACTGAAATAGCACCTAATAGCCCATTTAGCACTTCATCACAGATTAAAAGAAACATTCTGGCATGTTAGAAGTTTTAAACTTGTCACTGTTGTGTTGCTGAATATAAAGCAGATCTGTCATAAAAGCCGGACTTAAAAACTGTCACCCCTGTGGCCTGGCTGGCTGCACACATCCGCAAAATGAGTTATATACCACAATTCATCCTCTTCCTCATCATGACATGGTTTATACATCATGTCAGAATCAGGAACTAAAGCGAGAGTCAGCAACATTGGCACTTGGTGCTGCTTGATTTTCACACTTGGACTCAGATGGTGACGGTCAGGGAAGAGGTGAAAGATTAAAAATGGACAGTGACGGTCCAACATCCAATGTGGGGAGAACACTCTGGGCAGCATGGGTGAGTGTTGGAGCATTAAAGATATATGCTGTCATTTTTAGGGCTGTGGTGTAAAATGTGGATATTTGGTATGTTATTTTTTCCTCAAAGTGCGAGACTGTTTTATACCCTACGAATATTGTCTGTGTGTGTGTGTGTGTGTGTGTGTGTGTGTGTCTCTGTGTGAGTGTGTCTCTCGAGAACGAAACTCAAACACATCTGATGGTTATTTCCTCATATAAGTTCAAGTCGCAAGTTCATTCAAGACCTGTTTTTTTCCACCAGCGACAATAGTGTACGCATTCACAGAAGTATATAAATCCAAATCAAAGTCAATTATTGGCAGCCCAAAAATCACAAACACCGTTTGCCTTGGAGAACTTTAGACTCTGCACTGTTGTGACAGCCTGTGTCCTGGGCTTGTCAGTCTGTCGGTTGACTGTCGCTATGAGGAAATTGGTTCATACATTCACGCACACCTTTTGACGGCTCTATCAATTAAATTCCTCACAAGCTCAAGTTCTGTCTTGACGCCTTAATTTCTTTCCTCCTAGTGGTTTTGCACTACCTTTCTGGCAGTGGGGTGAAACTTGACGGAAGTAGACTAAGCAAAGAATAATATGTGTGTATTCTGAGCTTGTAACAGGAAAGTTCCGCAAGCTCTGTGTATTAAAAGCCTTGTTGCAAGATTTCCTCTAACTGAGCCTTCAGCATTTACACAAAGCCACGCACTGAAAAAAGTTAAATTGATAAGATGTCTACTTTATTTTGGCTGATAATATTTTGTATTTTTGTACAGGAGAGATAACACAAGCAATGCAGATCAGAAAGAAAAAAACAAATATGCTATTAAGTTTGTCCTTCTCTTTGTTGTCAGTATTACATAACAGGAGCCATTAGCAGATTCTTCAGATCGGAGGCAGTTAACAACGTTGCAAATGACCCAAACTCCTTCCAGGAGTCTGCTGTCGACAATGAGAGTGCAGCATGTGGCCACACGGAGGAGGAAGCTAGCAAAAAGGAAGCTGAAGAAGAACATCCCCTTACAATTCTCAAAGTACGTAGCTCACCTCAAGTAGTTGTTGGCTGGGAGCATCATTGTCCTTCCGAAAGCCATGGAGAGCCTGATGTCATGGACACACCGTACAAAACCCAGCTGACTGATATTCAGGACAAAGCATCCCTCAAAGGTGATGACGCAAGGGAGGGAGGCCTTAGCCAAACAGGTTGGGATGTAGAGCTATTCAATGCACAGGACAACCAACAAAAAGGTAAAAGAATTCAAAGCTTGCACACTGATGGACAGGGCGAGATGCAGGACTATGGTGACTGCCTCAACAGCAGATCGCTTCACAGCAAGGAGGACACTGGTGCTGAGGAAGCAGCCGCAAGAGCATTGACCAAAGGTGATTGGCAGAGAATGGACAACATGTCCATCAGGATCAAAACAACAGACGGTGAAGATGACAAAGCAGATTTGGAAAATGAAGACTGCGACATACGTCAATCCCTGAGACAAGAGGAGGAGGACAGAGAAGGGAAAGGGGCACAGCAGGATGAGGATCTTGGATTCCTGGCTTCTGAATTTGAAGGAGAGTCAAATCTAGGTGCCAAACAAGTCATAAACCCACTCTCTGTCATCAGTCAGTCAGCAGATGACAAGTTGCATCCAGAAAATGGAAATTTACCTAAAGGTGAGGTAGTTATTGTTGGCAAACAAGATAATGCAACTAATCTCACTGACATTCAAAGCAAGGATGTTAAAAGAGAAGACACTGATGTGATTAGTGACAGACTGATCCATGAAATTCAAGCAGGAGAGGAGAAACTCTATTGTGGAAGAGAAGATGAAGACTGTTACCAGGAAGCATCACGGACCAGCGCCTGGGTTACAGTAGACTCCATCAACAACATTGGACAGGAAGCAAGTGGAGAGTTTAAAAACATTCTCCAAGGAACATGCGAAGGCCAGCTTGTTGTATCACAGGGACTAAATCCTCCACTTTCTGAGGAAGTACAAAGGGGATTTCCTGCAAGCAACAATGAGCAAGGGCAAGATGAAAATACAATACAAAGGTTCCTGGAAGAACGAGATCCCGAAGAATGCAAGACTGCGCTTTTACCACAGGAGACGGAGGGCAAACAGAGTGTTCAAAAAAATTGTCCTCGTACAGGATCTGACAATTTGCTGACGATGGAGTGCATGGAAGAGGAGCAGAAGACGGGAGATGATATTCAGGAGAGCTTTGATTTGGCTGAAGAGGACCGATGTGGAATTCTGCATCTCACTGACGATGAATCGCCACAAGGAAAAGAGCCACTTGCTGAGTCTGTGATGCAAGCAGTATTGTTGGACTCAGTGGGGGCTGGAATCAAACACCAAGAAGAAGAAACACAGGCAACATCAAAAGAGCTGCAAGGTGAAACAGAAGAGCTTTTGGTTGAACTTGAGATAAATGATGCAAGTAAAGTTTATGCTAGTGAGGGTGACCAGAAGATACAGGAAGTGGTCGTGTTTACTGATGAAAATGTAAACTTCTTTGAAGATAAAATGCTGGAGATGGCAGAAATGGGCAACAGGAGCCAGAGTTTACTGGATGACTTCAATGAATCTGGACTGGTGAGACAGGAAGCTGAGAGAGAATCTACATTCTTAGAAGGGAAAACAGCAGAAATACAAGATGCAGGATTAAAAATGGAGATATCTGGGCTCAAAGATGATGGAACATTAGCAAACAATGAATCAAAGGGCAGAAATGAAGAGGTCTTAAATCTGGCAATAGAAAGTATGTCTGAGTTAAGCACAGACAGTGGCAACATCTTGGATGTAGAGTCTGAGGGACTGGTGACACAAAAACAACCATCACAGGCAATAAACAATGACACTGTTTCAAAGTCCACAGCTAAAGATATGACTGTGATATCAGCAGAGGAAACACAAAAGCGTGTGACAATGATTTACATAGAAGAAACAAGCCCAAACAGTGCTCAAGAGGTGATTGATGAAGAGACCATTGACCCATGGATACAGATGTCGTCACAGGACACTGACAGTGTCAAAGGCCAGAAAGAGTCTGAGCCTGGACTGCAAATGGATTGGAAGATAGACCCAGTGAATGCTGAGGAGGAGGATGAGATCTCATCTGATCCGCCAGAAAATGAAGAGCAGTTTGTGGAACCAAGTCAGTCTGGAGGATCAGAATTCAGAAGTCATACAGAAATGTCTTCTTGTACAGAAGGAGCCGACTTTTTGGACCACGCTCCCTCTGGATCAGGGGCACAGAGGATGGAAAGTCAGCTCTGGACGTTAAACATAACTGGGTCACTTGAAGGCACAACCACTACTTCAGAATCAGATGCCTGTAATATTTTTGTTCCAGGACCTAAAACTGGATCTCTGGATACAGTGACAGAGGAGCCTGCAGAGGTACAGCAGTCACATCCCGGAGAGGCTGGACATTTAAATCAGGAATCAGTGGAATCGCAGGGAAAATTCAAGCAAGAGTCTGGGTCAGAGTGTGATGTTGGGGTAACAGACCACACAGGGGAAACAGAAGAGGACATTCAGTCCTCAACGGAGATGGACACTTTTGTCCAGGCACCAAAAGAGAATGAGGATACTCTGAAGGACACTGTGGCCGTCTCTGGAGATGAAAAAGAAAATTTAGGGTCAGGACCCTGCAGAAGCCCCTCTGAAATGTCATTAGAAATGTCAGGCTCAACAGCATGTGGATCACAAGGTGACCCTGAGTCAGCAAGGCTGATTAAATTGTCCACCACGGAGACACCACAGACTGGATGGTCAGAAGATGATGTGGACACTCTGCTTGGACTAAACAGGACTCAAGGCTCCAGACATCAGATGGAGGTATTGCTCCATAGTCAATATATTTATCGAGGAAATTTTTTAAAAATTAAACACATACATTTTGCTTCTTTGGATGATTACAGGTGCATGAATCTCTGCTTGATTCCTCTCCACAAAAGTCAAGAATTTCCATTAAAAACCCTCGGGTGCGGCCACCCAAAGATGCCCGCTCACTGATACAGATGCCCTCACTGAATCCCACACCATCTTCACCCTCACCATCCAGAACGCCAGTAGGGTTTCCAGGGAGAGGTTTGGGCATTGGAATAAAATTACCTGGTAGGTTAAGAGCAAGACAAGGAAGATCATCCGAGTATTCAGTTATGATTCATTATGAGTAAATTAGAAACTAATGACACTTATTTTTCCAGGTCTCACTGGAGGTTTACCGATTTTAAAAAAGACACAGACAAAGGTAAGAGATGTCAATTTCCTGTTCTTACACTTTCATTCTAGAGTCGTAGCTATTTTTGAATTCAGCCTTTTTCTTAGTTAAAATTATTAACCTTCGTCAACATCCACAGGAAGTTGAGCCAAAGCCAGAGAGCAAGAACGATGCCCCTGAAGAAGATGAGGGACAACGCAAACCTAAATGGATGCCACCAAGACAACCAGGGTAAAGTGGATATCTTGCAGTGTTCTTGAGAGAATAAGACACTCTTAAATAAAATCTATTATCAGAGTTAATAATCTGTTAAATATTACAACCCAGAACATTTGGATTCTTAATTTTTTTGCCTTTCCAGATTCGGAAATCCACTGATGTCAGAGCTGAAGACTAAACTGAAGAAAACAACAAGGGATAATGAGTTGTAGTATGTTTGTCAGTATGTAAATACAATAATTTCAAGTTTTAAGGACTGCAAAAATCACAGTTGATACAGTTTTCACATTTCATTCGTAAACATTTGCCCCACTATCATTTTTTTATTAATAGAGCAGAGAAAATCAGAATAAATCAAAATACTTTGATTTTTTTTCCCACTTCAGTCAGCTTTACTTCATAAACTTGATGATATCAAAAAATTTTGCTTTTCTGCCAATTGTGCACATTTTGGTTTTGTTTTGCTCTAAATGTCTCTGCATCTGCTCCCTTTCTAAATATAAACCAGTTGTTGTGCAGACAGGTTTTGTAATAAATGTATTTTTGCTGATATTTTGGACTATCTATCTATCTATCTATCTATCTATCTATCTATCTATCTATCTATCTATCTATCTATCTGTCTATCTATCTATCTATCTATCTATCTATCTATCTATTTTTATCATTTTAAATACATATATAACAAAGGACAAAGAATTTTAATGCATAACGCAGAATCATATAGACCATCATATGGATTTCCATTTAAAGAACGCCAGAAGCTACAAATGAACAATAACAACTTCAGCCGTCAGGGGGCGACATTAAAATAATGGACCTGTTCCTTACATAAAACTCTCTGAGGAAGAACAGGAAGCGGAAGAAGAAGAGGGCGAGGCTGTGATTGGTTGCTATGATCCAATCAGTGCGAGGGAAATCGTCATTTGAACCAAGTGGATCTTGGTTGACAGTATAAACATTTAGGTCTTTTTTACATTATACTATTACCTTTGAATTACCAAATTTCAAGAAACAGGCAACAACAGGAAATCCTCGACAGAAGTGTCTTTGGTAAGTCAAAATATACATTCTGCTAACGATCGTTCCACAGCTATCGTTTGATTACAAGCAGGTCGTTACAGCAAAATGCAATGGTTTGTCTGAGCTCCGAACTGTTAAGCGACTCTAACGCATAACTTAAATTTTAATTTTAATTGAATGGTCATGGGTTGTCACCTCCAGTGTAAAATATAAATGGTAAAACCAGACAGTGCCTTGTTTTAGATTGGAAAATAGTTGGTTTTTTTAATTTAAAAAAATCCTACATCATCCTAGCAGAGCTGTACACGACGTACTTCAGCTTTTAGTTTTGAATGCCTAAAATATTCGATTGAAAACGGGAGGAGCTTATGGCAAATTATTATAGGAATGCTTGATTATTGGTCTCTTAAGCCCACACGTATTTTTGCCATTAATTAGTTTGTCTTATTCGCAGACTGTCCTCAAGGAAGGTCAGGGAATTTCTCCTGGAATTGATGTTTCCTGATGTCTTATTATTGTGTCTGGGGCAGTAATAACAATACAATTCCTCTGGAATAGTTCAAATACATCCTCTGGCATGGCCAATCAGAACACAGTACAAATAACTCCTGTAAAGGAAATTCAAGATATTGATGAATGCTGTGAAAATATTCCACCTGGAGTTGTTTCTTTCCCTGGGACCTCTATGCTCCTGGACCAAGACAAAGATGTGACAGGGTGTTTCCCTGCTTGGAAAAGTGGAGAAAATGATCCTCGTTCTGTATTTTCAACCCCAGCACCAGCAGGTGCAAATCCCAAAATAGGCCTTTGTGGTTTTCAATCTTCTTTAACACCAATTTTGAAACAATTAAATATTCACAAGTATTCTTCTCCTCCACCACATGAAAATAGTTCACATCTGCCTGCACCCTCCCTCTCCTTATGCAACACGGTCACAAATTCCCAGAATGCTGGCTCGATCCAGCCTTCTAATGCAGACATCACTGGGACCTTTTCAAGACGATCTTTGGGGGATGCTAATACTCCTGTGTGCTGGTTGGCTGATGAATGTATGCCAGAAATTACTTTCCTTGACGTCACCTGTGATACCACAGTGCAGCTGTCTAAAAATGACTCTGCTCCTCCGGACAGCATGCCGCCTTCCCCACTAACGACTGGCTTTGTGCGGGCTTTTAACACTCTTGTCAATAAGAAACCTGATGTCATTCAGTCAAAGGGCGCTGGAACGTTTTGCCCTCAAACCAACTCTCCGAATAGAAAGCTTCTTTGTAAACAGAGTGGTGAAGGAACTGCATCAGAAACAAGCTCAAATAATCAGACATCACAACAAGAACATCCTTCAAGACTCTTTCATGCAACACAAGACCATTCCCAAGTTGCTGAAGTGTCCAAAGGTGAGACAATGGCAGGAAAAGACAGTATGATGGTTGATGTCCCTGAAAGTGTAGATGCTCCTTTGCGCTGGTTGGATGACAGATTCTTCCCAGAAATTACTCTTCTTGATGTTACACATGATTCAGACTTTTCACCGAAAGGCGAGATGCCACCCTTGGAAGTCAAACAGGACGTTGCAGTGGGTGGTTTGCCAAACAACCTCCCGTCATCAGCATTGGGTGGAGAGGTGGAGGTAGAGCCTGGCACACAGGACACGATTACCAGTGAAAATTTGTCAAGTACTGTCCATGCCAACATTACAGAAACCACAAGCTCTCTCTGTGAACAGTCAGACAATTCCGTAGTAAAAAACACACCGAAGAATTCTGTCAATGTGACTCGGGATATTTCAATGGAAAGTGCTTTGGAAGACAGTCGGCCCTCATTTGAGTCCAGTGGACAAAGCACAAGAAAGATTCAAACATCAGGTTTAGACACACCTGGTGTCCACCCGGTTAACGTTACTCGAGACATCAGCTCCGCCAGTGACATGTCTGTTGATTGTGTAGCCTCACACACTCAGGATATAGAGTGTAGCACAAGTTCACAGAATGTCACCTCTGAGGCTCACTGTCAACCTGGGGCCACTTCCACTAATGTGACTAGCGGTCAGGAGCTGCTGACTAGTCATCCGACCAGTAGGTTGACAGCACAAAACCAGAAACCAACTGGGTCTGTTAACGACACATTTACAATTGTCCCACAGTCCAATCAGGATACATCAGCCCCTGCTCTCACCCAGATACATGGCCTTGAGAATGAGACACTGGATCTCCCCACGTCAAATGCAAGCAGCCCCAAAGCGCAGAAAGATGTGAACAAGCCTACAAAAGGGTCCAAAAACGACAATGAATCTTCCCCTGGTTCTGTTCAGAATTTCTCATCTGGAATGCCAAGTGATAGACAAAATTCCACTTTTGAAAAGCTGCAGATATCAACTGGCAGTACTATTTTAGGGGGAGTTGGTGCAACAAATATAAGCAGTCAGAACAACACGTTCACGATGAAATCACCCAAACAGAATGGCACAATAACGATATCAGAAACAAGCTCAAGAGACAGTCAGCAGAGTTCTTTGGACAAGGCGTCTCCACAGAAGTCCCCCAACAAGGGTTGTGTTGAATCAATCCCTCCAGATACAACCAAGAAATACCAGACTACAGTTACACACTCTGACACCATGACAGTCAACGTCCATGAGACACAATCAAATCCAACGGAAACAGCCTCTGCAGCTGCTCAGCTTGACACTAAAGACAGTTCTCATCCGGGTCTCTCTATGAAAGATAGTTTCCCTGACACTTCATGCCATCATAGTTTAGACGCAGATGAAAACAAAGCCACCACGTTTAACTTGGACGACACACTGGATTTAAGGGGAGACGCTTTGATTACATCCACGCCAATGGTGACCTGCAAAATGTTCAACTTCAGCACAGAACGAGAAGACGGAAAGCCTATGGCAGCACAGAAGAAACTGTACGAGGATGGCCCCAGTAAGCCAGATCATCAGGTGCATTCGGAAGTCCCATCAAACATCGTCTGTGATAGAAAAACCTTCTTGGCCAAGCCTGCTGCTAAATCCATGCTGCCGCCTTTGAAAACTGCATCCCAGCTGCTAAGATACAGGCCTGCCTCTGCACTTCCTGGACGACCTGAGCACTTGATGTCAGGTTTACCTGTAACCAGGCAGAAAACCCAAGCTGCAGCCCTGAGGAATTCTGATCCATCCCATGTGGTAGGTTGTGGACCAGACGAACAAAAATCTGAATACTGCATGTATGTGACGTCCTGTTCTCATGTGTCTAAGACCACTGGAAAACCTGTATCTTACAACTTCCGCCCAACAACAACAGGTAGTGCTTTTATTACACAGTAAATATATTACTTTCATAATAATAGCCTTAATCAAACTTTTATCAATATACAATGAATATATAACCCTAGCACCTCTGTTCTTTTTTTAATGAATGAATTCTTTTTTGTAGGTTCCAGGCAGCCCATTGGCCTCCTAAATCCACGGCTGAGTGGCATACAGGCAGGCACTCTGAGGGCAGCACAAGGGCTCAGGCCTCCCTCAGCAAGAGCTAACACAGCAGCGTCCTCGAGCACCGACGGTCTCCGGGGACCCACAGGTATTCTGGACAGGACTATATGAAGTCATAATTTATGCTGATCCCAAGAAGTAACTTCAGTTTAACAGCTCACAATTTAATAATTCATGCAATGAATACGCCATATTTTCATGGTTTTTTTGGTTTGAAAGTTTTGTGTCATGTTTCTGCATTTTCATTAAGTTACAAATCCTGCAACAAAGATGTCCCAAGTGAAGAAACAGTCTTTAACCAGAGTTGACCCTTTGCCTGTAGCCAAGAGAAAGAAAATGGGTAAGAACTGATTCGGCCTTAATGAATGTTGTAATGTCACTGCTTTTAACTTCTAATTCAACTAACGGCTGACTGACGCATAATGTGATGGGTTTTCTTTACATGTTCTTTCCTTCAGATTCCTCCTTACAACCTGAAGCCTCAACAACTTCCTGTGACGCTTCCAAAAGAGCCAAAACCTTGAAGCCACCCACAGCTGCTCCAAAGGTTTTACCAGCTAAATTACAAAGAGTTGGTGAGTCAGGAGGGTGTTGAACATTGAACAGACTGTGTTGCTTAGTCACAGCAGCTGGTAATGATCGATTTCCTAAATCATCTCTGCCATGTGCTTTCAGATGCTGCAGTCCCAGCCAGCACTGCTGAAGCATCATTGTCATGCAATGCTGTCAGCAGAGTCAGAGCCTTGAAACAGCAAGAAGCTGCTCATAAAGCTGTACTACCTAAAGCTCAAATCCAGAGTAAGCATGAATTGTCACAATATCAATGAAATCAACTACTACATCATTTATCTCATTAACTATGGAGCATTTTCAAACCACACCATGTAGATTTTATGTAAAAGTTGAGCATCTCCATATAAGCTTCCTGGTTATTTTTGTTGCTGACACCACTAAAGCTGAAAATCAACTCAACTTTAGGAATAAATTAACAATTTAAAAAATATATATTTTAAAAACAGGAAAGCTCAGCAATGGCCTTCTGCTATTTATTTTCTTTCACTGTTCTTGATCTCGGCTTGCAGGTTGTGTTGGATGTGCAGCACTTCAACAGCAACTCGATGTGCAGTCAGAAGAAATAAGGAGACTCAAAGATGGTATGAGTTGCTACTGACACTTTTTTAAGCAGTTGAGTGCAGACAGTTGAGGTGTTGGTGGTTTCCCCAGCACATTTTGATCGTCCTTTTCACTCCATCAGAAGGCAGCCTCAGTGGTGACCACACGACTGAGCTGTCTCTCTGTACCTCTGTGTCCACTCATGACATTGGTGAATTGTTTAGCTATTAAATTTAATTTATAGATCTTACTTGCAAGTCATCCCCAAACCCTCAAAAGTTCAAAAGCAAGCACATTTGTTTTATTTATTGTGTTTTTCTTCTGTTATAGAACTAAAGAAGTGCAGTCAACCACATGAAGAGTGCTGATACTGACTTTGCAAGATTCCCCTCGAAAATACAATAACATGTGCCAATACTAATTTTAGAGTGTTTGCATTGTACATACCTTTTATTCAATAAATGTATTTAATAATATCAAACTAGCTCAGGCTCTCTACTTTAGGTCCAACTGCATCTGTGTAATCTGTAATTACAGTTTTATTGGCTTTTAATTACATTGCCTTACACCTTCAGTGCCTTTTTTGAGCTGATGATTGTTAATAATATGGCTTATCCCATATTTAGCTCCACAGCTGTTGATTGAATAGTAGCAGAAACATTAAAATGTATATGTGTATAACTTGGTGGTCTATAAAGTACCTATGCATATGTGTTTGTTATATTAAATAAATGAGCTGTGAGCAATCTGAATGTTTGGTGATTTGTATGGTTTTTTTTTTTTTAATTTGTTTACTGCAAAATTAACATCTTTGTATTTCAATTCTGAGCCTAAGAGCTCAGAGAAACTGAGGATGAACCGGCGTTTCCATGATGTTCCAGCAGGCGGCGGTAAACATTAGAGACGCCGCCTCGACAGCTCACTTCCTGTCCTGGCGGAAATACCCGGCAAAGCTGTCGCACGCCTTTTATTTGTGGCAGCTGTACAACCAAACTGGATTTTATAATTGATCAAAGTTGACCGTTATACGGCAGGATATATTTCACGCATACGTAGGTGGGTTTCTGCCGCCACATTTAAAGTGCCATTAGTGATTTTTTTTGTCATTTTAGAGAGCTGTAAATACCTTCACATGCGAGCGGCCTAATGCTAAAGTTAGCGTAGCATCAGCCTCGCGCCACGTTAGTACTCGTTGTCCGGTGCTGTTAGAGGCAAAATAGAAAATTCTCGCTCTGACAAAAGCTTTAGTTTTCAAATAGATTATGTCATCCATAAGAGAAAATGAGCTTCTTGGCTGAATCTCTTATTTTGTGTTGCGTTTACAATGTACCGTTGGCCCATCTGTCAGAACTAGGTTGTCTTAGCCATGTTGGGGTGTTCGCTAGCGTCTCTGCGCAACTCTTTCATTACTACCGAGAAAGCTCGAATAACTCTTTATACGATTTATAGAAGTTGGCTTCTATAGAGCTGTGTTGACAGGTTTGAGCTCACTGGATTCCCGTCACCCCTTTCTCATTAGTGGCGGAAAGTTAGTTGAACGTCGTCACACAAATGTCATGTCAACGTTTGTAGCGTTACCGGCGATGATCCACACACATGTATGAGTCCTTCACAGCTCTCGTAATTTTTCTACATGCATTTTCACACTGAACCATATAGAAAAGCGTGCAGACCTGTTTAGCCTATTTAAAATCTACTGTGACGTGAGGTCTTTCAGTAAGCTGTGGTCAATGAAGTTGGTTAGGCGTGTTTGGAGGCTACAGCCTGTGCTTTAACAACAGGCCAGGCTTTGTCATTGCTCACTTCATTTCTTTTTACAGATTGACGGCTTCTTTCAACGATGTCTCGTTTCTTTGCCACCGGCTCCGACAGCGAGTCAGAAGAGTCCTCGTCCGCCGATGAGATCACTCCCAAGGCCACCGGGACGCCTTTTAAGCAGTCAGTACAGCTTTCAATCGAAGTATTTCCCCTCCACTTTGGAAAACTGATGTCAACAACCTGCATTGTTTTTACAGGGCACTACTTCTCAGCGATGATGAAGAAGACACGAAGAGAGTGGTACGCAGTGCCAAAGATAAAAGGTGGGTTTCTTGTGGTCCATCGCAATCTTGACCCATTTTATATTTTCGCTTTTTGATTATCTCTGCATGCTATCAAATAATCAAGGTTTGAGGAATTGACCAACATCATCAAGACCATCCGCAATGCTATGAAGATTCGTGACATGGCCAAATGTTTGGAAGAGTTTGAGCAGCTGTGTCGAGCATTCCTGAAAAGTAAGAATATTGTGGACAAAGAAGGCATTCCACCCTTTTACATTCGTTTGCTGGCTGACCTGGAGGACTACCTGAACCAGGTAGGTACCCAAACCTTAAACCAATGAGGCTAATGAATAAAATCACATGGTAATTACCTTATGTTTTATTGCCTACAGTATATAATCTGTGTTTACATTTGTTTTTAATTACCTTGCTTCTAGCTTTGGGAGGACAAAGAAGGCAAAAAGAAGATGAACAAAAACAATGCAAAGGCTCTCAGTACGCTACGTCAGAAGATCCGCAAGTACAACCGAGATTACGAAAATGAAATAGCTTCATACAAGGAGGTAAGATTTAGTCGGGATTTCCCAAATGTACCTTAAACGTCTAGAAAAACCTAATCCAGTCCCAGAAGGCTGTTTTTAATCTTTAGATAATATATTTTTATAACCTTACAATCAAAATGTGTACTAACATAAGCTGAAATCTGATGAGAATCTACTGTTCCTGATAGAATCCACAGGAATCTGCAGATGAAGAGGAGGAGAGGGAGGCAGGAGATTCTGGTAAACATTTACTGTTTTTAAAAAGTTGTTCATTCTAATATGGCAGAAAATGCATAATGCTACGTACATTGTCAGAACACAATGGCCTTAATATATGTATGTATCATTGTTCAGGAAAGGGTTACAATATATTGAGATGCCTAAATTGTTTTGTTATTTGTTTGTCCGACTATTTTATGCACTTCACAGTAGCAAAATGACCATTGTAATTATTGTCACTGTTAAAAGAAGGCAGGATACATCTGAACACATATAAATAATCGTAATTTTTGTTCAAGGCTCATCTTCTGACAGCGATGATGAAGGCAAAGATGAGGGACTCTCGGCCAAGTCCTTCCTGAAGAAGAAGCCTGAACCATCTTCAGAAGCCAGCAAGTTCCTCAAGTCTGCCAAAGGATCTGGGGTGAGAAAACACAAAAGGCTGGCCCAAAGAGACTCCTGCGTGATCATTAACAGCTGGGTCACATCATGTGCTGCGTGATTCTCCCATTATAGGATGAGTCCTCCACTAGTGATGACGATGAAGATGATGAAGACTGGGGTTCTGATACTGTTGACAGCAGCAGTGAAAGCTCAGATGATGGCGAAGAAAAAAGTACTTCTTTGGCCGTGGTTTTCCTCAAGAAGTGAGTCTCTTTCAACATCCTTTTTGCTTGAGATTTAGGTTTCACTGCAAAACAAAATGTACCAAAGCAGCAAAATAAAACAAAGGTTTTCCATGTCAAGTCTAAAATTGGTTTATTGGCCATCAGTAATGCATCATGTGCTTTTGTTTCCACTTTTACAATTTATGATAAAAATGAGCCTTTATGCATCTTTCCTATGTGTGTTTTTAGGACTCAGGAGGCAGAAAAAGCTGACAAGAAACTTGGGAAGAAAAGAAAGCCCAAGAAGAAGGAACGGCTAGAGGAGGAGATGGAGGAGGAGGCAGGAGAGGAGGCTGAAGGAGGCTGGGAGAAGGTGAAAGGAGGTGCCCCTCTTGTCAAGGTAAATGATTTTAGCATTAGGTTTTTGTTCAGAGTTCTTTAATGAACATCAATATAATCAATTGGATATTTATATTGTAAGCAACAAACATTTGGAAAACATGTGAATGAACAAATTATTTTTTCTTAATAATATAATGTGGAATTATTTTCTCAGGAAAAGCCCAAGATGTTTGCTAAAGGCACAGAGATCAACGTACCAGTGGTGGTAAAGAAACTGAATGAGATCCTGCAGGCAAGAGGCAAAAAAGGCACAGACAGGTGAGAAAGTAGCATTTACGAAAATTAAGTGATTATTTCACTTAAGTAGAATCCTATTATTCCTCCAATGACTCCTCTAAATCCTCTAGAAGAACCTATGAAAGGTTATTCAAAAATATGGATATGTGTCATAACTGCCACAATTATTAATAAACTCCAGGTTCTGCAGCAGATCATTTACAACTATTAAAACATTTTTGGAGTTTCTGTTTCCCTTTTCTAATCATGTTTTGCTCTTTTGTTCAGGGCTGCACAGATTGAACTGCTCCACGCGCTAGCAGCCATCTCCAACGAGAACAACTTGGGCCAGGGTGTCCTGGTCAAGATTAAATTCAACATTATTGCCTCCCTGTATGATTACAACCCAAACTTGGCAGCTTTCATGAAGGTAGGACTTTTCTAATCTCTTTTGTACAATCTGCCAAATAATCCAGAACTGATGTACAAAATAATGACAACTATTCATATAATATATTGAATATTGGCTTCCCTAAAGCTTGTCATAACTCAAAGGTGGCTAGAGCAACTATCTTTGTGTTCCCTTAGCCTGATATGTGGAAAAAGTGTCTGGACTGCATCGAAGAGCTGCAGACCATCCTCTTTGAACACAACAACATCTTCATTGGGGAAAACATTGCTGAGGACAGTGAGAGTCTCGCCAACACAGACCAGGTGCGCAGCGGAATTTTGAAGAAATATGAGCAACTTTGATGTCTTTCTAAAGACCTGCGGTGCAGTTCTCCAGTAGCATTGCTGAAATGTCAACATCACGTTGGGCTTTCTCAGTAAAACGACTAAAATCTGGAAAACATCCCCGACATTTCTTTGATGCTACCGTACAGCATTTAGTGTTAATGCAGATGATGTGCTTCAAGTCCAAAATGACTTGGGTCATTGTGTACGTGTGCCAGCCTTTCAGAGTTCGTGGCTGTATCTTAACTCTGGTAGAGAGGATGGATGAGGAGTTCACAAAGATCATGCAGAACACAGACCCACATTCACAAGGTAAGAATTGTTTGAAAAGGATCAGTGATGTAATTTGATAATATTAAATGTAGTATTAGCAGCTCATTCCTTTCTTGCTGTTTGGTCATTTAGAATACGTGGACAATCTGAAAGACGAGGGGCGGGTTTGTGCCATCATTGATCGGCTGCTCAACTATCTGGAAAACAAAGGCAGCACAGAGGAGATTTGCCGCATCTACCTTCGCAGAATCATGCACACCTACTACAAGTTTGACTACAAGGCCCACCGACGCAGCCTGGGCCTCCAGGTGGAGTCCAAGGTCAGACAAATTATGGAGATGTTGGATTTTAGATTGATATGGAAGTTAGCAGTAACAAAGTTGAAATGTGTCTTGAATGGTAACCAGTCTGGTGTTTGTTTGGGTGGGATTTACTGACTGGTTTCTTTGAAATTCTGTTCAGTCCGAGCACGATCAGGAAGAGAGCGAGGGGGAGGACAGCGCCGTGATCATGGATCGCTTCTGCAAGTTCATCTACGCCAAAGATCGCACCGACCGTATCCGCACCTGCGCCATCCTCTGCCACATTTACCACCACGCTCTGCATTCCCGCTGGTATCAGGCCCGTGACCTGATGCTGATGAGCCACCTGCAGGACAACATCCAGCACGCGGACCCGCCCGTGCAGGTAGGCAGTGAGGAACATGGAAAGCAGTGCAAAAAGACATCAGCCCACTCTAAAATGATCTCTTTTCTCTGAAGATCCTGTACAATAGAACCATGGTCCAGCTTGGCATTTGTGCATTTAGGCAGGGTATGATTAAAGACGCACACAATGCTCTTTTGGACATTCAGTCCTCTGGCCGTGCAAAGGAGCTCCTGGGCCAAGGACTGCTCATGAGGAACATGCAGGAGAGAAATGCTGAGCAGGAGAAGATAGAAAAGAGGAGACAGGTGGGTCTTCAGTGAAGAAGACTTGGAACTAATTTGATTCTTCTTTTAAGATGATTATTTATTCTGTTTGTCTATGCAGGTGCCATTCCATATGCACATCAACCTGGAGCTGCTGGAATGTGTGTACCTGGTGTCAGCCATGCTGCTGGAAATACCCTACATGGCCGCCCATGAATTTGATGCCCGTCGCAGGATGATCAGCAAGCAGTTCCATCACCAGCTCAGGGTGGGAGAGAGACAGCCACTGTTGGGTATGCAAACGTGTCGACCACCAGTTCTTGATGCCAGTCGGTCACAGAGAAATGACAGGATAACAAGTCGCCCGTTTGGTCCTCAGGACCCCCAGAGAGTATGAGGGAGCACGTTGTGGCTGCGAGCAAAGCCATGAAAATGGGAGACTGGCGTACCTGCCATTCATTCATCATCAACGAGAAGATGAACATGAAGGTCTGGGACCTGTTTCCTGAGACGCAGAGAGTGCAGGAGATGCTTGTCAGGTAGAAACCATCTCCGTTTGTCAGTTATGGGATGAATTTTAAACTCTGCTGACATTTGACTGTTTCTATTGACTTCTTTTTACGCTTGAA
Source organism: Takifugu rubripes (assembly GCF_901000725.2). Lineage (NCBI taxonomy): Eukaryota > Metazoa > Chordata > Actinopteri > Tetraodontiformes > Tetraodontidae > Takifugu > Takifugu rubripes. Next base: position 12,522,523 of record NC_042285.1, read on the forward strand.
CAGGAAGATTCAAGAGGAGTCACTGAGGACTTATCTGTTCACATACAGCAGTGTGTACGACTCCATCAGGTGAGCACAGAAACCTCTGGTGTGCATTCTTATCTCCAGTGCTGCGCCCTTTTCCTAGATTAACCCCGTGCTTGTTTTCAGCATGGAGACCCTCTCCGAGATGTTTCAGTTGGAGATTCCCACAGTTCACAGTATCATCAGCAAAATGATCATCAACGAAGAGCTGATGGTGCATATGAAACAAATTCATTTATTTGATGTTCCAGTTTGTCTTCACGTGCACAAATTCAGTTCCAATTGTTTGGTGTCGTTTGTGACAGGCGTCACTTGACCAGCCTACACAGACTGTGGTCATGCACCGCACAGAGCCCACATCCCTGCAGAACATGGCGCTGCAGCTAGCTGAGAAGCTGGGCAGCTTGGTGGAGAATAATGAGCGCGTCTTTGACCTCAAACAAGGCGTGTATGGAGGTTACTTCAACAGAGGTGCGTTGTTCTCCCTCCCCGTGCTGCCGACTCGGACTTTAAGACTGTTCTAAGTACACTTCCAACTCTAGCTCCGAAAGGCTGAACTCTGTCTTGGACACAATATTAATATCAAGAATTTCTTTGTATTCCAGATCAAAAAGGCGGCTATCAACAGAAGCAATCTTACCAGAGAGGTACGTTGAAGCACATTAAAGCAAAACAGACTTGGGTTGATAATTCCTTTTCCCCGTTTGCCCACAGATCAGAAATCTGGTTACCAGCAGAACAAGGGCGGGTACCAACGAGGTGGCTACAGGAATCAGAACCAAAGTAACTACTGAGCTTGGGGAGATTGTTGCGTTATTAAATAAACAGTAAAGTACCGGTAATATTTTTGTTCCTTTTATTTTGATGTAAAAAAAAAAAAAAGGGAAAAAAAAAAAAAGAATTTGGCCGCTCGCAGTAGTAAGTGTTAAGTTGTGTGTAGAGATGAGATACACACTCATATAAGGAGCATGATTATTCCGTGTACAACTATAAAATGTTGTCCTTCATAGCTTTACTTTTAAAAAGTGTTAATATTAGAAAATTATTCTGAACGTTGGGGTTTAGATTGTAGGAGTTTGAGCAGTGGTGCAAAGTTAAAGGATATAAAGTTAGTTGCTGTGAATGATTGAACTCTTAAGTACTACCCAGCATTATTTACCACGCAACTGTCAAACACTATAAAAATGTTGTGAACAAGTTTTGGTGTTATAATTTCTCCAAACACTGTTCATGAGCATGCGTGTTCAATCAGTATGTATCACTTGTAAATGGGCTTTAGCTGCTTCGCCACAGCCGCCTGTAGAACTCTTGCTTCAGTAGATCCCTTTCTTTGCGGATTCCCTGCAACACGGTGCGGTTCTCCTGGGCCCGGCGCACCAGGTAGGGGACCGTGTCCTCCACAGAGCCGTATGGAACTGACTTGTAAATGGCGTAACCCTCCTTGGCTGAGGCGGTGAGATGGAGAGAGACACTTGTACTGATGCTGAAAACCCCTGACTTGAGTTTTATATTTCAGGAAGAGCAGCTCACCCAGTGTGAGGGAGACGTGATCACACATGCCCAGCAGTTGACCGAAGCACACCGCGCCTCCATCTTTGTCTATGCCCAGCTCGGCAATCCTGCAGGAGATAAACAATTATTACATCACAGCGACGGCTGTAAACCTGGTCATGTGATGAACGCGTGTGGGGAAGCAAACCTGCACTGTGATTAAAATGGATTAAAAGAAATGCTTTTTCATTTTCAGACTTGCATTGTTCGACACATTAGTAAAATTAACAATAAAGCATCCAAACTGCAGCCCCACCGACTAATGTCCCAACAATCGGTTAATAAAAACGTATGTTTTTGCAACAGACACTTTACGGTAGGAAATTTCGGCTCACCGTGTGCCAGCTAGTCTGATTGACTCCTCGTTGTGGGAGGCTACAATGATCCTGTAGCGCTCAGGAGTCTGGGAAATGGCGTCCAGCATGATGTTGAGACAAGCGTTGTAACTGCACACACAAGCAGAAGAGTGAGAGTCAGTGAGCCTCAGAAGACATGGGACTGTTTGTCCACCTTTCATTCGTGTCCTCCCAGCTGGTGTGGACAGGGTCTGGGCGGCCCTCTTTCTCTGCTAGCGTCCTCTCTTTATCCATGTATGCCCCCCGTACAAGCTTCACACCCAGACAGAAACCCTCGTCCTGGGACAGGCGCAGAGCTTCCAATACAAGAGACTTGGACTCCTGATGGACAGAAACCAATGATAAAGCTGAAGCACGAGGCATCCCTCAGCTGCTTTTAATGTGCGCACTACTGAAATATTTGCCTTCAGGTAACACTGATACGTGTTCCAGATCCAGGCATCATCTCGATTAAATTTCTTCATCATTGCCATGGTGACGAGAGAAAGAGCAGGGTTCATGTAGGTGTACTCAGCGTCAACCAGGACGCGCACTTTGTTCACGCTCGCCTGAATAAAATGAGGTTACAGCAGTCTGTCAGACAGAGATGAGAGAAAGGATTTATACTGCGACTGCTGCGGTTGTCTGTGTGCGCCTGAACCTCTGCTATTGTGTTGAGTCTCCTCAGGGCACACAGGAAGTGAGCTCGCTCATGCTCGTCTAAGCCAGGGAAGCAGATGGCCTGGATAAAGTGCAGTTTAAGGTTAAGTTCAGTGGCGATTTGGTCCTGAACCAAAGAGAATACCCAGCGTGAATGAACTGTTCAAGGGACAGGAAGTGGGACGCACCTCTCCGTCCATGGCTCTGACCACCATGGTCAAGTCGTACGGTTGTTTCGCGATGAGGGTCGTTAATTTGACCTTGAAGAGAGCAGCTCATACTCATCAGTGAGAAAACAAATATGACAGCTCTGCTGAGGGCAGCTGCTGTTTCCTGCTAAATTGTGCCAGAAAAGATACAAAGAAGTGTGTCCACCTCATTTAAGCAAAAGGCAATAACATGTGGAAGTTCATTTGTCTTACACAAAGCTCTGGGCTGAGCAGTGCTGTGAGCTTCAGCTGCATCATGGGATCTTTGCTCCAGGTGTTGCTGTGGGAAATTCGCACACACTCCAACATGGTCCTCATGTTATTGTCATATCTCTGCTCTCTGGGGTCACAAAGGCCAACATGTCCTTACAAGGTATGTGTGTGCATGTGTGTGAGCATGTGTGTGTGTTATACCCGGTGCTTTCACCCAGATCCTCCTCAATCGGTACGGCGAGCATGGCCCTCAGTCCCAGTGAGCTCATCTTCCTCATGGCCTGAGCGATCTCGCTCTCGCTCTCGCCGGCCACAAACTGGGCGTACACGGTGGGCCGCAGCAGCAGAGACAAGCCTCTCCGTCCCAGAAGGGTGCGCGAGATGGACATCAGCTGAGAGAAGATGACACGCAGAGACATGAAAATCAGGAGACTCTTAATGGTGAAGAAGGAACATGATACCTGAAATCTGGCACCATCTGGAGAAAACTACCTTAAGTGCAAAACTCTGGTAGTTCTCTTATTAAGCAGATTGCCTCAGTATTGATGACAAGCTTTGGTTTAAAGTCCATATTGAAAAATTAGTAAAGCAACAGATGAGGCTGGTTTTTTTTTTACTAGAGCAATAAAGCCTTTTTTAATCTTCAGACCGGATAAACTCTTGTCCAGGCCACATTTCTGAGTGTTTTAGGCATAATCCACACAACTGCTGCCTCCCCTGTCCTTCCATGCCCTGTCTCAGTCCGTCATAACCCCCGAGGCTTCATCACAATTTCAGCACTTTCAACTCATGTTTTCTCTGTCACTGCTTGCTCCCTGATCATGGAATAACGTTCAGAATTCCCTCAATTTCAAGATCACCACCATATGTTGGTAGTGAAACAGTGAATGGGCTCAAACCATCTGAACAAACTTGTTTCTGCTGTGCACCGGTGTCGTGGAACTGGAATTTAGATGCTCGGTTAATGTTTTTGAAGCAAAGTTTAAGACCCACTCGGTAGTTCCTGTGTGCCGGTCTGTTTCCTACATGTGTTCTTCCCTATTATTGCATGTTTTTAATTATTACTGCTTTTTACTTTAGTTATTTTGTATTGTAAAGCTTTGATGGCAAGTGTTCTATAAATAAATCTTTAATTATTCTTTTATGTTTTACTGTCATGTATAATGGTTTGCTTACTCGGCGGGGTCCCCCTCAAAAGATGTATCTAAAATGAACTTCCCATAGAAATAAAGCCGCAGGAGCATGAGCCTGTCCCAGCAGTCACTGGGGGACAGGCATCAATACACCTTGGACAGACAGATTGTCAGTCCACGTGGGACAGACACACACAGCTGACACTGACTTGTGCTTAGGATAGTTTAGAGTCTTTAATCAGGATAATATATGAGTCTTTTGGACTGTGGGGTGAAACTGGAGTAACAGGGGGAAAACCCACATGGGAGGGAAAATACAAATGCAACATAAAAAGGCATGAAAAGAATCAAAGATGGCACCTTAGATCCTGACAATGAAACTGAACAACATCACTAAAAACCACTTTAAAAGCGCTAAATAAGTGACAATAGATCTCCTCCAGGAGAGACGTTGCTCGAGACACACGCTTCAGTAAAGGACTGATACACATGCATGCACATGGTGTCTCCCATGTCTCTTACCTTCCCACAGTTGTTGACCAGCATGGGAAAAGAGCAGAAGCAGAACACCCCCAGAGCTCGGAGTAGCTCGCTAAAGCTCTTCACTCTGAAGGCACTGGGGTCGTCAAAGGACAGAGCGGCTGAGGGATGGTTGGACTGTTTGCCTGGAAACGTCCCGGAGGCGGCGGCAGCCTGAGTCTTCCACGGCAAGAGCCAAGGACGCGAGGCCCGCACACGGCAGCACAGCATCATTGGTAATGGGAATAATCCAGAGGCCCCGGAGGAGAGGAGGAGTTGGACACGACCTCTCAACTCATAGAGGAGAAAAGGTTAATATGCACAAACAATGAACAACTCAACGAAAAGTATCCTCTATCACTAAGACCCAACTAATTGAGAGCTGAGCAGGAGAACTGTCAGAGTTTGTGAAATTTCACATATTTTCTCTTACCTATCAGTTAATAAGTGACAGTTTGCAAATTCAAGCAAACAAACAAATGACCGTTGATATCACCGGGGCCAGTGCTGGTTGGAGACATGAAAGGACACCAAAAAAGAAGAAGAAACAAAGAATGGAACATAAATCCACCTCTGATTCTTATGTTGGACTTTAGTAAGATGCTATACTGTGTCTTTTTGAGTATTGGCTGTCTCACAGATATCGCAGGCAATAGGAATGTTGGACGGGGCCTGATGAGAAGCACCAAAATGGTGTTAATGTATAAACCTTTTTGTTATGCATTCAGATTCAGATTCAGATTCCTTTATTTGTCCCACAAACGGGGGAATTTATGGCGCAACAGCAGCAAAAACACACAGAGGAAAAGACATTCTAACAGTTATTGGGATTATCAATAAGCTGCTGAAACATGGAGTGAATGCAAAGAGAGGTCTGTCCAGAAGGACCTGTGATTCTAGGGTTCTAAATGGGTTTTTGGCTTTTTTAAGTTATAATTTGGGCTATCTCTGCTGACAGATGGGTTTAAACAAGTGTCCCAAATGCAAACAGGCACAAGAAAATGATTAACAGCCTGAAGCGCCTCAGTGGTCCCGACACTGTTGACCAACCCGGGATGAAAATACCCACAAACATTAATCTCATCTTCATGAAGACGGAATAATCATGAAACTGTGAAAAATATAAAACCTAAAGCTAAGAGAGTGTCAGGCAAACATACAGTATGCACAGATGGATCTGCAAATATATTCCCATGGTTTTGTGTATGTTCAGTAAGGCTGAAGACACTCTTGTGTGATGAACACTGGGTATTTGCAGATACTTTAGCAAAGCTGTTTGCACATTTGCCTCATAGCAAGATCATTCAGAGGGTGGGGGAGTCTGGGAATGCTGCTTTTTTCTGAAGAGACTGCTGGTTTTAATTGTCCTGACCGAGTCTTTTTCACGGTCCACAAACTACAAAAGGCAACAACATCGAAACCCCGCAGAAGCAAAAGTGCTGAACATCATGATGCACATCATTACCTGCATTTACGTCAGAGGTGTCAAACTCAAATACCCAGTGGGTCAAAATTCAAAACTGGGACAAAGTCACAGGCCAACATTGATATTTATTGAAGAAAATCTTCCTCCACTTACAACACGGAACCTTTTGATATGGACCCAAAATAGTTTTGCTCAACAACTGAACATGGAACAAGCAAAGCTTAACACAATACAATATATAATTTATTATTGCACACGTGCAAAATTCAAATTCAAATAAAAAAAAAACACATCACTGGCATTCAGTTCTTCTCTTTTAAATTTCAACAGCAATCTTTTGCTATTGTAAGTTAATGTAATGTAAATGTCATTTCTTTTTCTGGCACCTTTGAGTCATTTCCAGCTGCTTGTGCTTGTCTTGGTGTTGCGTTTTATAGTGTCATCTGAAATTGTTCTCCTTGTAATGCACTTTGGCTCCTCATACAAGACAGACAGGTCCGTCTTGTACATATCTAAACAGATATTCTGCCTCTTACCTGTTCAGAAAGGTCCTATTTTCTGCCGTTCTTTTTTCCATTTTTCATAGGGGTAGTGCGGTGCCAGAATTAGCATTAGCATATAAGGTCGCTATGACTACGTCCTCTCTCTTAGTGGTTGGCTAGCCAAAAATTGGTGTATTACCACCACCAACTGATGTGGAGTGTCGATTTTCACACCAAAACACCAGCAGAGCATTCTGGTATTTGTAGTATTAGCACATGCGCTTTAAGCGATAATACCAGCTCTAATAGTCAATTGGTATGGCTTCGCAGGCCAGATATAATTACATTGTGGGCCAAATTTGGCCCACAGGCCAGAGTTTGACTCCTATGATTTACGCGAATGCCAACTTGAGCAGCCAACAACGGTTGCTTGGGGAGTTTACTGTCTAAATATTGTCTAACATTTAAAGAAATACAAATACTTTCACTACCAACATACGAAACACTGACTTCTGCTGGAAGACTAGTGCTTCCTCCCACTAACCTGTGTTTACATTTTCTCATTTCACCTTGTCCAAAATGCCCCATTAAGGTATAAATGGATATTTGACTTAATCCACACAGGTTGTTTCAAAATAAAAGTGCCAGTTATTCTTGAGTTGGATTAAAGGATGTGTGGGCAGTCATTTCAGTAGTTATAATAATTTAAAGTACATTACAAATTTTACAAATTTACATTTGCACTAGAACTAAGAGATTTGACGGTGACCTGTTGACCTATGTGTGTGCTATTACAGAGAATAAGAAGAAAAGAGATGGACAAGCAAAAGCTTCCAACTCAGGTGAAGAATCAGGTTCCCCTGAAACAGGTGGATTCGATAGAGGTGTAAAGTTGGACGATGATGTAAAGAAAGATGTGGAGAATGATCAGTGAGAGCAGGAGCAGACAGATGAGCCGGTTTCTGAAGCCCCATGGGCATCAGAGCCAACGTTAGTTACTAAACAATCCAAAGTGCCCCACAAATGAGACAAGCAGCCACACAATTGAAAGCTAAAAAAAAGACACAGGGCAAACTGCAAGTGCAATTCTTCCTGAGATTGTTGTTGATGATACAGATGTGAGTAAATGGGAAAGGATGTGGAGTTATGTCAAAATAAATTTACCTTGCCGAAACAGGAGATTTCAGCCACAACAGGGAGGCCACGGAAGTACTGAAACACGGTCAGAACCTATTTTGCATTTAGACTGACTCATTCCCCCCTAGCTGAAGTTGATGGTACAAAAATTGAAATTTTGGTTGATAGTGGAGCTACAATCAGCTGTTTGCTCTACTGAAATGTGTGCACACCCACCTCACACGTGATCATGACTGAGGGTGTCTCTGGTACCCCAGTAGTGGAGCCTTTATCTGAGCCACTGAGACATGTTTCAGTGGCAGGGTCAAATGTTCAACATGCTTTCACCAAAGATGTCTACCATGAGACCTCCGATAGAGTGCTATTGTGCTGCTGCCATTGACACCTCTGCTGGGTACAGAACGACAATTTGTCGTCTTTCTCCCTGCAAACCCAATTTAATCTGGCCTGTGAAAATGATTGGATAGTTGGTCCTGAAGGGTGTGTTTTGCCAATTCAATTGACATAAAGCAAGAAGTTATGTACAAAAAACCTGTGTTGCCTCACAATGGAGTCACTGTGAAGGCTGGTGTTGATGAAAACAGCTGAGTGGGATGATAAGAAGGTGCCACATCTGAAACCGTCTATCTATCTGTCCGCAGCCTTCAGAGTGATGTCATCACTTTTCTGGGGAGTGAGTTGTTTTTGTTCAGACTTCCGCAGAGAGCCTCTCTTCCCCAGAGCACTTTTATTCTACAGAAGGCACCTTTTCCTCTCATGTATGGACCACCCTCTGATTTGTTTGAAGTTCCAAATGAATTATGGGCCAAATCACGTGGGATTAGTGACATCTGTTATGCCTCATGTTGTTCAACTCAAACCTAACTCTAAACTTCCAATGATCAGGCAATATAAATTACCTCAAAAAGCTATAGCAGGAATAAAGGGTAGAATCCATTCCAGGGTGTGATAGTGGAAACGAGTGGTCCGTGCAACATTCTGAAACTGTATTCCAGAACCTAAGAGGTTTGGTCAAGATATTAATAGCATTGCTTTACCTCCAGCTCCAATTCAGCTTTCAGCAATCCAGCTTTTTTTGCCCTCAAATTCAAAGTACTACACAGACGTGGATCGGAGTACTGCATTTTCTTTCGATTCCTCCTCATCCCGATAGCCAGTGTCTGTTTGCATTGACATATAAAAATCGCATCAGTTGACGTAGACCAGGCTGCCACAGGGCTTTGTGGAGAGTCCAACAGTTAATACAATGAACAAGGCCTTTGTGGAAGACTTCTTTAATCTCAGCACCAACTCTGGTGCCTTTCTATCTATATATGAATGAGAAAAAAGGTTTTGCTTCTGGCCTGTTGGTGCAGAAACATGAGTATTGTCCAGTAGCGTATTATTCGTCGGAGCTCTCCCCTGTAGTACTTGGCCTGCCTGGTTGTTTGAGAACTGCAGCTGCTGTTGCTACTATGATTGAGAAACCAGCTCCTATTGTACTTGCTCATGACTGGTGTACACGTTCCTCATTCTGTGCTGCATCTTTTGAACGTAGCTGCTACACAACACGTCGGCTGCTCGAATATGGGGATATGAGGCGGTGTTTGTCCAGTCCACACATCATTCTTGAAAGGTCTCCATCTTTGAATCCAGACAGCTTTCTCCCTATTTGTGACCGTGACGTGGTCGTCGACAGCGATACATCATCCAGACCTAAACTCATGCAGACAGATTTTATTTTGTACAATGATGGCTCCTGTAGCCAATGCTCTGATGGTCAGTATCTTTCAGATCTACGCTGTTGTTACTGATTCTGATGTTTTGGAGTCAGGATCTCTCCCTCATGGCACCTTTGCTCAAGCCGCAGAGCTGTATGCTCATATCAGGGCCTGTACTATTGCCAAGGACAAGTCTGCTACTATCTACACAGACTCTTGCTATGCTTTTGGTGCAGCTCGTGATTTTTCTGTGGTCCATCGATGTGTTTGTACACAACCTCCTGATCCTGTTGCTGTAGCCTCCGTTAATGAGGTGGCGGCATTGCAAAACCACTCTGAAAGTGAAGAGAAAAGGCTTTGGATTAGAAAAGGTTACACTTAACAGGAGTCTGGCTGGTGGCTCCACCCCGTTGGTCGACCTGCTTGCCCCCGGTCTCTCCTCCATATTTTATCACACTGACCAACTCAGGTTGGAAAAGGAGGGACAGACGAGATTCTTCACTGTCAGTGGTTCACACCAGGCTTTACACATGTTTAGCAAACCCTGGTGAAGGCTTGTATGATATGTCCACAGACACGTAGGGCTGGAAACATTATAAAACACGATTGATTGCCGCCACCATTGAGGCCTTTTGTAAATAAGCAAATAGATTTTCTACATATGCCCATTTGTCAAGGTTATATACAGTATGGTTGGCCATCATCATTGACATGTTTTCTAAATGGGTGAAGTCTTTCCAAGCAGAAAAGCCACAAAACCAATCATGAAATGTTTGGTGAAAGAAATTATTGCCCACTTTGGGGTGCCCATGGGGGGAAACAGTGACCAAGGCCAGCTAAGATGACTCAGGGTCTAGCAGCGGTAATAGGAGTTCAGCATTCCCCATTGTGCTATATCCGATCGGTAGCACACCAAACGCCATGACGGGGCTATGTCCTCGTGAGGAATTGATGGGTCGGCCTATGTTTACAGGGGCGAGCCCACCTTTGACCCCACATAAAGTCACTTTAATGTGGACTGATGATTATCTGATCATCTGACTGAGAATTTACAAAGAATTTACACTTACAGGTTTCTGACGGGCTCCTAAAACCATTGGAGGGGCCCATTCATCCTTTTCAGTGTGGTGATTATGTACAAATTACCAGTAAGTTGCAAAAACAGTCGCTTTCTCCTAGGTGGAAAGGTGCTGTTACCAAGACAGCTATAAAGGTTGAAGTAAAAGCAGAACGGATTCACGTAATGCGGTGCCGACTGGCTCCTGGTGGCAGAGAGGAGCCAAAGGGGACGTAACATGGCTTCTACTACTGCTCCTGAGGGACAGCTCAACGCGATCTGGTGTCATTTGGGACAACAGCACCGCGACTGGGAGCAATAACAAAGATAAAGAGAGAGAAGTATCCTTTTTCTACCCCAAATCCCGATGTAATGACCATGGTTTACAATCTTCTTTTCCATTGTTCAAGAGACAATCTAGATGATTCTGTTGGGTCCAAGGTTAGCATCTTCTGTTTGGGATAGTGTAGGAAAAAATGGCTGGCATTGGCAAACCAGTAACCTTCCATTTGCCTTTCATACCCCTCAGTATGAGTGTCTCATCAGCATTGGTGCTGGCACTGCATGCATGAACTGTTGCTGTGTTGGTGTCACTTCTCCTGATCAGTAAACTTCACTATCAGTTCCACAACTTCAGTCTGGGGTTAAAAAGTGCTAAATCTGAAGTTTAAAATATGGACCCACCCACATGTGGGTCAGCTAGCTTGACCTTTGTAAATCACCACATAGAGTAAGTAAAGACTCTAACTGGGCCACACACACACATGCACACAATCTCAAGCAAAGTCAAGATTCAGTCACAAACTTGATGGCATTGGCCAGTTTAACATGCAGACATGTTTATCTTGCATAAAAAAGACTTTTGCAGTCATTTGCAGAAAGAGAGCAATCATAAAAGGGACATTTCTTGATTTTATTTGGAATGAACATTTGCAAAAAGTTCTTGCACACACACACACGCACACACATTATGAGGGCTAATTTATATCTAATTCAAAATCACCTAAAAGCGCTATCAAGTCAAAACATTACATCAGCGTTAAAAATACCAACTTTTAAAATACACCTCTGGTGCTCACATCCAGGTATGACCCCTGTGGGTGGGAAGGACCATGTTGGTGTTGTCTATACAGATGCCTGAAAGGGATAGTGAGGGATGAGTGAGGTTCCTTACAGAGCCGGAGAGGGTATGAAGGGAAAGCAGAGTATAGGGCTGGGGGAGGGGTGGAGGAGGTCAGGGTGGAAGGAAGCGTTGGATCCAGTTGAGACAGAAGAGACGAGTGGTGCAGTGCCCTCTCTGTGCGATAGGGGGCGCCATGGCCGAACTGAGGGATGGCGCCTACATCAACTGGAGGGTATGATGAAGAGGTAGAGGAGGGATTGGTTGGCTTTTGAGGGTGCTGCACTGTCTGTGACAAGGTTGTGGTGGACTGCTGGAAGGAAGGGGTGACTGTCAAGTGGGAGGAGGGCTGGAATGGAGGGTGGGGAAGGGAGGAAGAGGGATGAGTGAAGGAGCATGCAGGGAAGGCTGCAGCAAGCGCAGAAGATGGCGCTTGGTGGCTCAAGTTTTGGAGGTGCAGGCTGGGGTGGGAGGAGTTGGGAGTCACATTCTGAAAGGACAGACCTTGCATGTGTGGAGGAACAGAGGGGAAGGCAAAAGATGTGGGTCCACCATGAGCCGGTAAAGACCACGACAGACTGGGAGCTGGTTGGTTTGAGTTAGCAAGAGGGTGAGAAGTGGCTGGAGCAGGATTTGAAAGATAAATATTGGGATAAGCAAATACAGCTGAGCTTTGATCACTGAGTTCATGATTTTCTGCTGGTACAGGTTCAACCTGCAGTGGCTGAGACAGCAGAAGATCTGCTGGGACCGCGGCAAACGTGGCTTCGGAAGGAGTGGTCTGGCTGACTGACTCTGTGACCCCATGGTAGGAGTCGGCAGAGGGGGAGGAACAAGTGGAGGGCAGCAGTGGCTGTGGTGAAGAGGAGCTGGATGGAGGAGGGGTGGGAAAGATGAAGGAGGTCTGCTGGAGCAAGGGAGTGGTTGAGATGGGAGAGGTGATCGTAGGGGAGGAGGAGAGAATGGAGGGATAGACAGCAGGAGGGATGGTGGACTGAGGATTGGAAGCATCTGAGCAGTCAGGGATGGGAAGGGAGGAGTAAGAGCTGGGCTGAGCACCAGAATAAGTGGAGGTGAAAGATGAGGTGTCTGATCTGTAGGGGAGAAGAAATAATAATCCATGAACTCAAATTAGAGAGATTGATCTGTGTTTTCCACTCTACATCAAATAAGGACTTGAAACTATCAGCCCATTTGTGAGGACTTACCCTTCCATCATGCTGGTTGCTACCTCACTTCCTGTTGGGTTCTGCACCTCACTGGCCATGGACATGCCAATATCAGACATCTGGGATGCCATAAAGGCCTGGTTAAGGTCTAAAGCCTCCTCTGGGACCAGTGTGTCCTGATAAGGGGTCTCCTCTGGTCTGACCCCCCAAGAGGGGTCAGGCAGTGGGGGTAGTGAGGATAAATCGAGGGTTTGCAGGTCTGCAGTGCTGCTGCTGGTTATGGGCCGTGACAGTAGCTCAGTTGCATCGCAGGGATCACAGTTCACTAATAAAAAAAAGTTTTGTTTTTTTAAATCCTTAGACAATTAACAAAAAGTCAGGAAGAAACATTTCTGCCAAATAAGAGAGATTTTCTTACTTTTACTAGCAGAGGTGTCAGAGTTTTCTGTCAAAGCTGTAATTTTGCGTTTTTGCCTTGCCTCTCTCTGTCTACAGGCAAAAAGAACTTATTAGGACCTCTGGAACATGTAGATGAGCTGTAGCTGCATGTGTTAGTGTTTACTTTTTGCTGTTCATGCCGTTCTCTCGGAAGCCTTTGGCAAAGGGGTTGGCGTTGATCTTCAGTTCTGTGATCTGAGAACAGCAACAGGAATCTCACCATAGTTCACTTGTTCCTCTTCATCACTTACTGATTGTGATGTACAGAATCTTTAGCCACTTAAAAACATTTCTAAGCCATCTGGTACCTTGTTGTTTTGGTAGGCAGTGACGGTGATGAACTGGGTCTCAGGGAACACAAACGAGTGTTGCCCCCCACCCCACCTCAGCACATCCCTGGCTTCAATCACATGAACTCTGGGCTGGTAGCGGTGCAGTGAGTGCAGGATTATCTACAAATAAATGAATTAAAAATGCATCACAATGACAAACCCACGTCAGTAACTCTGCTGTGTGCACCGCTCTGCGGGACATACGTGTCCGTGCGTGTCCAGCGTGTTGTTGGTGAGCTTGGCGTAGTGAAAGGAGATGGTTCGGCTCTGCCAGTGAGCACCCGTGGCAGGTGAGTCTGGGTGGATGAAAACACGGTCCGGGAGTCTGGCCTCCGCCCCTCCAACAGCCTGCCAGCCTCCGCCTTGGAAACGATAGCGGGAGTTGTCTGCGGGGATGATGTCCAGGAGCAGGATGTAGCGGAGCGATGGGTTCAGGCCAGACAGATTTAACCTCAGCCCAGGGAACATACGTCTAACAGAAGAAGCAACACTCAGGTTTGAGGGAGCATTTTATGGAGTGGATGGGTTGGGGACAGCGTCTGGACCTCACCTGCCCTTCTTTGTGATGATCATCTCTGTGCCCACTGAGCTGAACTGCTTCCACAACGACGCGTTCTCCAGCTCCATCTTAACGTCAGCTTTCTGAGTGCTGGCGGCAGCTTCTTTGGAGATGGAAGAAGGGGCCACCAACCTTGAAGGCAAGGCTTTGGTCGACACATCACAGGTTGTAGGGTAGAGCGGCACAGGGGCCGGAGCGTGTCGATCTGTATACAAAGATCCAAGGAAAGTGGTTCAAACATCTAAACAACTACACTTGAAAAAAAAAATTCAAATACTAGCACCTGGAATAGGAACTTAAAGTAACCCTTGAACTATATTTGTAAGCTATGTAAAATACCTGCTGTAGTGGTAGTTTTTAAAAGTTCAAAACTATTCCTTTGTTATGTGGTTTTCCCTTTCCCCACTTGTGTAGTGGTTTTCAATGAGGTGTACACCATTTATACAAAATTGGCTGCAAAATTCTAGACTCTAGAATCAATATAGAAAGAAACAACCAACTCTAGAATCTGGTTACACTCTTGAAACATTAAACACCCCTTCTGCATCCTATTCTGCCATGCTTGTACTGACCTCTGTAAAAACAGTCTCCGATCCTCGTTGGTCCCAGAGTCAGACTGGGGTAAATCTCCATGCTCAGCATTCTTTTCCTCGTCTGAAGTTTTGGTCTTTTTTGTCTTCCCGGCAGTTACATTCTTCTCTCTCGATTGTGTCAATTTTTGGGTCCTTTTTCTTGTTTCAGTGCTGTGATTGTGAAGATCTCTGATCCCAGCAGTCTGCTGTCCTTTGCTAGAAATGTCCATGATGCCGACTTGCTTGTGTTAAATAGGTGTCTGGAGCTTCACACCTAAGACCAAATGGTCCATCTTTTTTGCCTCCCAGTCCCTCCACACTCTTCTGTTTTTGCTCGACCAAAGTAAACAACAGTCGTAGAGAGGTGATTCAAACCATCCTCGCTTTGTTTGTCTCGGAAGCGTTATGTGATTTATTTGTGAAATGGCCTTTAGTACCTTTGAGTTAATTGTTACTTATTTTGGGCAATTTATAAAAGGGGGAAGAACTGCAAAATGATTCACCACTCTGCACAATCCTCTAACTGTTTAATAATTAATGCATGAACCAGTTATTAATATAATGAGGTCATTCAATGACTTGTTGCAGACAATTAAAAAAGGCAGACTACAAACTATCCATTAAACCTCTTTATCTTATCTGAGATAACAGATTCTGCAATTTAATGAATAATTCTTAAAAATGCTTCTCAATGGCTGCTACCTACATGTTGCATGTAGTGGACCAGCTGCCCCCTGCGGTTGTTTGACGACCTGTTGATATGTCTCTTCCTCTCACCAGGCTGCTTATTCGCTGTTCTCAGCAGGGAGGGGATGAGCCTTGAGCACCGGTGGGCAACAGTTTGGCCACTGGCTACAATTTGGCTCCAACACAAATACAGAGTCTGAAAATCAATTCGAGCAGGGAAGAGCTCAGAATTCCAGTCGATCCTGGAATTGTTTTGCTTTTAGGAAAGGAGTAGAAAGGTGCTGAACATTCAACAGTTTGTACAACTTGATAGAATATTCAAATATATTCTGTAAAAAATAGAAATAGAGCAGAGTAGTTCTAATTCAAACAGTTTGTGCGCTTAAAATAAATGCATTAGCAGGCTAAAACTCTTAATATTACTAGATATTTTGTTAATTGCTTTCTGTTGAAGGTGCCATGTTACAGGCCCCATTAACAGATCAGTCTTTAGCCAAGGATTATTATTACATCATCCCATAATAGAGGGGGATAAATGGAGAGTTGGAAAAAGAAGACAAATAGGCCCACTCAAAAATACCAACCAGTGGAATCAGTGACAGCTGGGGCCGAATGTTGTTGTAGTTGTTGTTTTCCTAGTCCATTTGTGTGCATGTCAATGCACGTGTGGTGGGATAAAAGTGAATGTGGGGGAGAGGAAGTGAAGGTGTGAGCTTCGCACTTAGATAAAGGTCATTGTCTTGACAGGCGGAGCGTGAGAGGTCTTAATGTTTTTACGGACAGACAGGTGGGTGTGGGGGCGCGGCGGCCAACAGTCCGAGTTAGAGTAGATGATGAGGACTGTTAGTGGGGTTTCTTCACACCTCTGCTGTGTTGAGAGCTGACAGCGAATGCTGTTAACAGCACATTAAGTACCACTTTGACATGTCTGTGCTAAGTGGTTCGATTCCCTCTTTGCTTGATTCTGAAGGCCTGGAGGTCAGTGTAATAAATTTAAAACACTGTTGAGTTTTCTGAATTTGCATTAAAAGGAGTGTCTGTCTCAAATCTTTGTCGTACGTCCTGCTGTTCGCTTTTCTCATTAATCACATCATACTTGTTTGCAATGAAAACGCTCTCCTGGAATATTTATGCATGGTAAATTTTATTCTGCACACCAGGAGGAGACAAATGAGGGCAACAGTAGAACGTGTTGCCTACGAGTCCCATTAATCCGCTGCGAGCATTCTGATTCCAGATTATGTGCCTTCATCAGCGGCTCAGTGGTCATTTGGGGTTACTAATGTCTTATCATCAGAAGCAACAGTAGTAATAAACTACTTTAGGGTCATTTTTATGTCATTCAGTGATTTGTATTACATCATTACGTTTTATCCGGAGCATTTAGCACAACAGACCAATGAGTGTGGAAATCAGACCACCTCCAGGGGGTCTCTGTCAACCTTTGACACCACCACTGCGACACTGTCAGGGAGGCGCACAGTCAACTTCTCCCGGAACACGGACAGGAAGCCCCGTTCGCTGTTGCTATGGTCACTGAGGATGACACTGGTGCCCTTTGCCACAGCGTCTAGAACCTCATGGTGGGACATCTCCCCTGAAAAAGGATTCGATTAATCCAAACTCATGTAACAGTAACGTTCCGACAAGAAGGTACACTGGCAGTTGAAGGAATGTGCGATTACATGATGCTGAATGTGGACTTGGATCTACCTGTGATGTAAAGGTCTGCCTTTACACCAGTCAGGACTGATGCTCCAGATCCAGCACACACAGCCACAGTAAAAATAGAAGAATCTAGGGAAGGGGGGATCTGAATTATTAATAAGGTATGGAAAATAAAATCTGACAATGAGAGCTGATATACAACTAACAAGGTCCTGTTTAGTTTGCCATCTAGGTTTTGCTAAGAGCTGTTTACATAAAGTAAAACATCGGTTCAGTTTCTAAAATCATCTCTTTAAGTTCATTTCACACAAACTCTATTTGCAAATTGTGTCTGTGTCACACTGACTGACATGAAGGGTAACACACAACGGTAAGAATGCATTACCAAGCGTCTTCCCAACTCCAAGAGCCAAACGAAGGTGAGTCAATCCCAAGTGAGACTTCATTTTCTCTATGGCTGTTGCCACCGTTACAGGCTGATTCAAAACACTAAGTCGTCCCTGGCCGTGTCCCAAGAGAGGCGGCTGCAATAAAGAGGTGGAAATAGGTCTCCTATCATTTACTAACAGCCACTGTTACATGAAGGTTCAACACTTTAAAAAAAAAAAAAAAAAACTTATTTCGCATTAAAATGTTGGTATTTACCTTTTCCAACTTCATAATGTTCAGGGACGAGCTGGTTGCATTGTGTCGTAACACGGCCTGGACACTAGGGGTCAGCGCTGAGTCACTACACACTACACTGACCTGGATCCCACTGTTGTCTGTTCTGTAAACCAGGGCAAAGAAAGTGTTCTTAACCCCTACACGAAACCTTCGTTGAGGTTATAACTGTTGATTTTCTGCCTATAATCGTTTGTACAGGTGTTGTATTTACCTTGTTACACTCACACTGGGTTTGGAGGACAGGGAATTTCTAACAACCTTAAAAACCACAGAGCAACATCCAAAATGCCTTCCGCCTGTCTGCCCAGTCCTAAATCTGGCGAACGCTTATTCATTCATCCGTGATTGTTTGTGTGTGCAAAAAATAACCTGCAGCTTGAATGCTGGAGACCGGTTCCACTGTTACAAGCCTTCAGTTCCTCCATTACCGTGTGCAGTTCTTCTCTGCTCTTGACTGTGAATTCCAGTTTGTGACAACTGGGTATACTACTGAGGGCCGGACTCAGCACAGACACCTGCCCGCTACCTGAGAGTCACACAGAGACACCAGAGATGGAACATACAACATAATCAGGTGACAAGAGAGAGGAAAGGTTCTTAGCATTGTTGACCACTAGGTCAGTGTGACATGTGGCAACACGTTGACCTGCAGCCTTGTGAATTTTTCATGCATTTTCCATTTAGAACGACTTCTTACCAAGACCTCCAACCAGCCAGTCGTTCAGTCCTCCTTTAACACTGTCCCACGATGTGTGAGGGGAGAAGATTGCCATCCCAGACTCTATCGCCCGGACTGCCAACAGTTGCTTCCAGTCGCTCTGAACCAGTCGTTTGAATGGGCGAAACAAAGGAGGGTGATATGACACAATGAGGTCACTGCTTATGGACTCTGCTTCCTCCATGACGGCGACTGTAAGGTCGTTAGTGAGCAGTATGGTTTTAATAGGTCGACATTTGCTAGGCTCCACGAGAAGGCCCACATTGTCCCATGACTCGGCCAGAGAAAGCGGAGCGAGTTGCTCCATCACCTGCAGAACTTCTTTTAGATCCATCGTGTCAGAACGGAGGGTAGAGTGAGAAAGCCAACGGGAGCAAGAGCAAAGAACAGTGGAGCGGCAGGGAGCTGAGGCGCTCTTACTCTGACCTGGGTGAGACAGAAATGGAGGGATGGATGAAATTGTTGAGGGAGAAGAGAAGAGACACGTCCCTGAGTTCAAACTCCAGCCGGTGCAAAATCTTCCAAAAGTAGGAGCAACAAATTTCCAAGAGAATTTTCTACACTCGGTCAGCATTGGTGTAAACCTGCGTAGACAAAGACAGTTTATTAGAGAAAAGCACAGTATTTTAGTATCAAAGACCTTTGTGATACAACTGCACTGCTCATGCAACTCACCACCTTAAGTTATTTACTAACGCAATTCAAAAATAAACTGTCAGGTGCAAACTGTATCCCGACACCGAACCACAATTATTACAGTGAAGCTTTACATTGTACAGATGAACCACAAGTGTTAATTTACATGATTTTATTCCCACACCACAGCTTCATCAGATGTTACGAATGGCAACTGTTGGCTGCACGGAGCTAATAGCGGATCCATTGAGTTAGTAAACATTAGCTGCTACACACAAAACCGCAGCTTTAAATTTAAATGCACAGTAACAACTCGTTGTATGTTCGGTTCGTGCTGATTTACTTGCCTTTTATAAAAACATATAGTGACGCTTTGTAGCCTAATATGTTTCCCCAGAATTTACAGACATGCTACAGGAAGGAGGAGCGCAATGTGATTGGCCCTGCCCGGCTTCCGTTCTTCACTTTATCCGGTTGTTCTGTTTGTCTGCAAACTAAATAGTTTTTAGTTTAGTAAATTTAAAACTAAAAACAAAAACTTGCAAGTGACAGGATTTTAGATTCTTGTCAAAGTAGACTTATTCAATTCTATTGTATTAAAATTGATGCATTTACTTAAGAACATCCATATAGAAAAACATTTGTTGACAACTGTAATATGATATACAGAAGTTTACTATTTAATTACTAAATGCCTACAGAAAAGTTAACATGATTATGACACTGCATATGGTGATTTGAATTAACTGAACTAATCTTAATTAAATGTGCATCTCTATTATGCAATAGTGTTTACGTTCAATGTTATAAAACAAATACACAGATTAGTCTTGAGGTTAAAAAAAATGTCTTTGAAATAAAGTTTGATAAGCAGTATTAACTCTCACTGAGTAGCAAATCCAGCTGTAGATAGCATGGTGCATCTGCCACTTCTCAGAAAGATTAGCAAGAATTTTATCAAAAAAAAATAAATAAAATGAATTTAATCCATCAACATTTGGAGAGCCACTGTTATTGCTAATGCAGGATGGAGAGCTGCAACAGAGCGTGGCTACCTCAGAGTCAGAGAGCGACCAAGACAGAGATTATTGTGGATTAATCTAATAAAGGTCACTGCTGCATGTTGGAGGGATCAGAGGGGGATCAGGCAAAGTCCTGGCACGAAGTGTTACATCATCTGACTCTTCCTTCAGATTTATCAGCTACTTCCCTCCCACCCTCTCTAAAGTCATTTTGGGATGTCACCTGGATGTACATTTCCCTTATAAAGCAACAACTCTGTCCACCACACAAAGCGATTCTTCATTAAGCATCTTGGCAGAGATATCTCCCCACCTTCCTCTAATCGGCAGAGTACCACTGGCAGATGTGCATTTAATCATTAGGCCTGTGTTTGCAAAGCAGGAGCAACCTCACTTCTATTAATTGGTTAGATGTAAGCCCTCAGGCCCTCATCTGTTAATTTGACTTTTTCTCCAATAACGTTCATCTTTCATTAACATCTGTGTTCCTGATAATTCTGTGGATTTATTTGGCACATTTTACGTCCAACTGGTGTTTTCATTTCTGGAATAGTTGTTAAAATTGTTTTATGCCAGGGATCAGCTGTGGAAATGGATCGATTTTGGCTTTGATTGCAGTGCAGTAGATTTTCATCACTCTCATTTCCACTTTTTAAGCCCGAGTTCACTGAAAGAGCATACTCCTAAATGTTTATTTTGGAACAGCTCTCAAAGAGGCTAAATTTAGAGACGGCTTATTGCATTTTTCTGTGCATTTAATACCTTAAAATCTGTCATGCGTGATGTGACGATTTTGAGACGATGTTCTTTGAGCATCGCTCTTATGAAATCAGTAGGCTGTTTTGGTCAGACAATCTCTTTATCTTGATGTCCTTCCAAAACCAGGACAGGGCAGCACTCAATCCTTAACATTTTAACCCACAGCATTGGTACCATCCTGATGTTTTCATCTGCAAATCCCCTCTTTGGCACAAGCAACATGGTTTTTTTTTCATTATTATGTAATTTGATTTCTCGTGAAAGTCATGTTGAGCACATGCTCTGCACATCGCAAAAATGAATGTTTTCTTTTTCAAACATTTTCTACACATAAATAAAATCTGTCTTTTCTAGGGAACTAAATAAACCTTTTAATTATTTTTGAGGGATTTTTTTCACCCACAGTTATTTGATAATTTGCTCAATACGGTGTCAAAAATTCATAAATTGTCTTATATATGATTCACAATAATTCACATCAGCCCTTTATGTATTAGGTTTTATTGTGCATCTTGAAATTGAGATAGTAGTCCAACATGGTGGCAAACCAGCTGTTTGAGTAATTGATTGAGTAAATAATTAAATACATAGGAAAATCAAATCCAATTCAGTGGAAATAGCAAAATGTCATACTATATGTACAACAAGTATATAACAAATCAGTATAACCACTGCATCCAATGCAGGTGTGTTGTGGTCCAAATGGACTCTTCCTGCTTGGCTGTCATTGATGTGACATCATTCTGACAAACTCTGCAGATGAGAAGAGTTTGATTAGACTCAGGTCATCGAAGCTCCACGAGTTCAAATTCACACCATCATACCTTCAAAATCTACCGTGCCGTCCCCGTTATCATCGGCCTCTTTGACTATGGCGTCGATCTCTCTTCGGCTCATGTGTTCACCCATCAGTTTGATCATGGCAGACCTCAGCTCCTCTGTTGTGATCTCCCCATCGCCATCCATGTCGAACTGACCAGCAAGAGAAAACAGCAACACGGAGTGGAAAAAAGAGAGTGAGTGAAAAATAAGAAGAAGAATAAGCAATATTTGATTCTCACCTCTTTAAAGGCATCTTTGAGCTCCTTCACGCCAATCATCCCAGCTGTTTCCTCCAAAAGTTTTGGGGTCATGAGGTCCACAAAATCCTCAAAGTCAACTCTGCCACCAACTGGAGTAAAGACACAAAAAATGAAATTGCGCCTGTCCTCACGCAGCTGCTGATGTGTGTTGAAGTCCTGCAAAACCCACGGTTCATGTTGATGTTCTGACTCAGCTCGATCAGCTCCATCTCCGTGGGCATGTAGCCCATCGTTCTCATGAGATTACCAAGGTCCTTACAGCTGATCAGCCCGTCCTTGTCTTTGTCGAACTCATTGAATGCATCACGCAGCTCTGTGGGGAAAATGGTTTCAGTCAGAGCTCTTGCTGCCTAAACTGATCAAAATGTTGTGTCCTCTTACACGTGCAGAATGCTTGAAATAAGCACTATAATGCGTTTGCTAGAGAGTTGCTGCGCAGGTCTAAGAAATTGCTGAATACGGGCTAGGTCTGGCAAACAGGTTACCCCCACCCCAAGAATATGCAAAGAATTTAACTCACCCTCGATCTCATCATCTGCCAGCTGTCTTTGCTGCGCATGGAGGAAAAAAACAGATGTTTAGCTTCAGCATTGTACAAGTTAGGAGCAGCAACAGAACGCTGCAGAGGCTACACGAAGAGACGCACCCGGACAGGAAAGAACACTGATCAAAAGTAAAAACAGAATCGCAGCTGTACTCACAATATTTTTGCCTCCTCGTAAGAATATGCACGCTGCTCCAAAACTCATTTCTGCTGTAGATAAAAACAGAGTTTGATGTGAAATGTAACTAGGATAAACACACATGCACACACCTATTTTTATACTTGTCATTAATGGCCAATCCTTTTGTCTGTGCTAATTATAAGAGGCTGCACTCACCTTTCTGTTTAGATTTCTTGTCATCAGTCAAAGGGCTCATAAACGACCTGAAGCCAAGAAGCTGACCTGTGCTGTGGTAAAGCGTCCCTGTGTCACTGTTCATCCACTTGACAGCCCGGTCCTCTCAGCATGTGTCTGCCCAGCCTTGGGGGAAATACTGGGAGGTGCTATGAGGTGGGGGTGTGGCTGCAGCAGGGGTTAACTGCTGTCCTCCAAACCAGAGAGGATTCAGCTGTGATGGAGAGACAGACAGCTCGTGCCAGAGCGCCAGCATGGTGACATTTCAACAGTGTGTCACTTGAAACGAATGACACGTGAAACAAAATACTGTTGGGTTGTGTGGCTGTCGAGCTACAGTTTCCTTTTTGTTTTACCACTATTAATAACAGCTATATAATTTACACTAAATAGGACCAAAAGATTTAAGAACTAGGACAACTTGAATATGAAGGAAACTTTGGGATCCTGAAGATTTCTCTTAAAAACTTCCCAATGACAAAAAGTTTCATTTTAAAATTTTTGCATTTTAACACAAAAATGTCAAGATCAAAATGTTTATTTTCCCCTTGCAATTTCACCTCTGCTGCACAAAGAAAAAAGATTCTATTTCTTTACAAAATTTGCTTAAGATAATGAAAACTGTAGGATTAATCCACATTTTAAGATACACTGCAAATTTCTGTCTTTATGGTGTGTGCTTCCTCTGAACTGACCTGCCCCCCGCTTGCCAAGTTGTTATATAAATTAATCAGAAATACATTGGCATAAAATAATCTGCTGGGCTACACATTAGTCAGGATATTTTAACTTTTCCCCATTTTGTCTATATTTTCTGTTGCAGCAGGATGGCAGGAAGGTGTAATATTAAGCTAAAAAAAAACATCTGAGGAGGTGGAGCGATAGGACATGTGAAACTTATGAAGAGAAATTGCAATGGCAGATTTGAATCAAAGAGCTTATTATTTGTTATTATTTGTGAATGAGAGAAAAGCAGATTAAGGTCATTATGCAGTCCGATAAGAGAATATGAATGAAAAAAATCTATATTTGAGAAGAAAAGCAGAGAAAATGTTTGAGGCTGTGTGTGTTTTGTGTATTTCATCTGCCAGTGGCCAGGACAAGTGAGCATCATCCTGCCCATGACTGCAGCCGGTTGTGTTTTTGCATGTTGCCGTAAAACTGATATAGGAGAAAAATGACCAATTCCTGAAAAATGGATTATCAACCACCATATTCAGCTATATCCAAAACTACACAATAAAAAATCAATTAAATTAAGTAAAAGAAATCAAAAACATTAATTTCACCTGTTTTCAAACAATAATTACAATCCATTTTATTTATACGTGCCTTTCTGAGTGTTAAAGGTCACAACAACAAAAGAAAACCTAAAAAATAATTTAACACAGTAAATCACAAATCCTATACAGTAAAACAAAAAAAAACACAAAACAGAGCTGCTATGAAAAAGTTGTCATTGATGTCATTTCTGTCTCCTATTAAAATACATCAATTAAGTCAAGGATTCGTCTTTTCCCGCTTCTCTTTCTTGTTGGTTTGTAACCTGCTCCGACCACACCGAGGCAGGACGTTGCTTGTTCCGCTTTTATGAAACCACCAAAGAAGAGCACTTCCGCTTTCCTCTCGGCTCCCGCCCCACTCCGCCATCATGAAGTCCTGAACAAAAACGGATGAGAGACAAGCAAAATGGGGTTAACGCGCAAAGGAGATGAAATCTACCGACAACTCTAACGTGATGACAGTTCAGCTGAGAGCTCGGAGCAGACCTGTCAAATCTGAAAAACAAGTTACCCTCTGAAAACGACACAGGCAGCTTCTGGCTTTACATTATTTAGTTAGCGGAGTAGCTATCTGCAGCCAGAGCTAGCTTTTGATTTTTTTTTTTTGGATGATAGCTCTGCTACTGGCTGCCTTGGTTAGCTGGCAGGCAACAGCCAGTTATCTGTCACTTTAATTGACTGCTCCTGCACTCATGTCGGATCGTGCAGAGGGGCTAGCTGTCCGTTTGACTGGGAGCGCCAGGATGGAGACGCATATGAGTAAAAGCATCGACAGGCAAAATGAGGTTTATTCGCTCTGAATAGACACTATTGTCGAGGAAAAGGAGAGAAACCATCTTTTACATCCAGACCAGTAAGCTAGCTTCACAGCTAGCTACAGTGGATCCCAAAAGCCACGGTAAGACGTCTTATAAATCATTCAGTAAGCTTAAAGCAATTGAATGCGCAAAGCTGTCTGTATTTGCGGAGAAACACTCTGCAATCGTGAACTTCCTAATTTTCTTTTCGTGGGGATGTTGGCATTCATTTGCAGATCTCTTAACCAGCGTTCGTAATAGCAAGCCGATTGCAATTGTTGCTGTCTACTGTTGAATATATTTTCATTTGTAATTAAAAAGCCTATCCTAATCGACCAATCAGCATAATTTAAAATCCATCTAGTCTGCAGTGATGCATAGTCTACACAATGGCAAAAGTCTAGGTTATATTGTCTTATAACCGGTCAAGGACACAGTCTGTTTTGCTTTCCAACATGCCTTTTTATAAGATTTCAGAATTGTATGTAGCTAAGAGACAATATGTTGGCTCCAGCAGCGTAATTGTGTCGCCAGTGACTGAATAGAAAATAAAAGGGTTCCTTAAAAATAGCTGGAGGTCTCTTTAGACTAAACTACAACTTCACATTTTAAGGTCAGCTTCCTTAAAAATCTAAAGAATATATAGTTTATTGGATGGTTGTTTGAGGTATTTTAACATAGGTGCATTAAATCTTTGTAACTCTTGAAAAATCCGTTTTGTAACAGTGTGCATCTCAGAATTAGGCCTTTGCTTCATGTCTTTAGGCTGTTACTTTATTGTTTTCCTGCCTGAAGCCTCAGGTTTATACAATAAATGTGTCATGTACATTGTAGTTGAGTTGGTGCCACAATCATGTGTTACTCACGTCAGGAATGCTTGTACTGTAGGTAAAAGTAGTTCAGGAAATTGCCTTTGTTTACTCCTAGAGCAGTGAAATAAAGGTGAAAAGGTATTTTTTTTAAATGTGGTCAAATATGCTGTTAATTACACCTGTTAAAGTGTGCGCATTACATATTTGTTACATCCTTAAATTGGGATATCATTTTTGTCAGCAATGACAAAATAGATTTTTTAACCCCTATAATAACAGAGTATCAGCCCCACATATGCTGCAGCCCTAAAATACACCCATGATGCATTGTTTGCATGTAAAATTTACAATGTAATAAATGCAGGTTCAAGTTTTAACAATTTCTAAATGGTTCAACTCTTGCTGTATTTTTAAAAAATAAAAAAAAATAAAAATATCTGGCATATTTGCACTGAAGAAAACAATGACAGATAGCGCATCAAGAATTTGAGTTGTTTTTCCTGCTTCCTCTGCGCTCACCAGGCGCTGGCCATGCCGTCAAGTGTGCGGGCCGGGAGCCTGAAGGACCCGGAGGTGGCTGAGCTGTTCTGCAGGGAAGATCCCGAAAAACTCTTCACAGACCTGAGAGAGATCGGCCATGGGAGCTTTGGAGCCGTCTACTTTGTGAGTTATTAAGATATGTTGTTGCATAATCTTTGTATTTCCTGTTTTAGTGCCGCGCCCTCCTTTGAGGGACAGTGGAGATCATGATAATGGGATGTAAACTTTCTGCTGTCCAGAAATTTCGATTAAAACATTCAAAACAAATCTTGTAAACTATATTACAACTTGGAATCATTTGTTAAATGTTTATTACAGGAAAAACATGATATGGTACCTTCTTTATGATGTAAGAAAACCCTAGACTGTAGATTAAAGCTAAAGTTGGTGCAAGTCAAGGTCAGACATGCAAGTGCTTTAATAGAGGGTGAAAAGGAGGAAATTGTGAGCGAAAGGATTGACAGACGTGAAGGAGGAAGACTTTGCAACATTATGTTGTAGACATCTTTTTTTAAATTATTATTTTGAAGGAAATCCATGTTGTAGAGCTCTTTTCAAAAATCATTTTGAGAGAAATCCCTCTTAAATAAAGTAGAAGTTGTTTCCCACCTCTTGTTTCATACTTCTCTGCTTTAGGCTCATGACATTCGCACCAATGAGGTGGTGGCCATCAAGAAGATGTCCTATGGTGGCAAACAGTCCAATGAGGTAGAACCTGGCAGTCCTACAGTCCTTCATGCCTGCTGATAATTACAATGTGTTGTGGTTGCTCATCCATACTCCTGCCTGTGTTTATGCTTCAGAAATGGCAGGATATCATCAAAGAAGTGAAGTTCCTCCAGAAGCTGCGCCACCCCAACACTGTTGAGTACCGTGGCTGCTACTTGAGAGAGCACACAGCATGGGTGAGTTTATTGGTGCCTTTTATTGGTTCTTTTTCTGAACTGCTTGTACAGTACACATCTTTTGTTTGTTGCATTTGTGGGGAAAAAAAAAAAAGTTTCTCACTATTTTAAAACTGTCAATTATGTCTGGGTGGCACAAAAACAACAGTCAAATTGTCATGAAAATAGCCAACCTAGTCATCATGGTTTTTGTTGTAATTACTGCTGTATGATTCTGACTTTGAGCTCAAACTTTCAGACTGACTGTCTCCACAATAAAATGTCTGTTAAGGATTTATTTTGTTATCAAACCAAGGTTTCATTTCTAGCTTTAACTTTTTTGTATGTAACTAGTATAAACAGACTAAACTGTTTGGTCTGTTACTGTTCATAGTTATTTGGGCCAAATTAAGGCATATTTTTGCTTTTCACTTTGCATATTTGCTTGCCGTTACCCTTTGATCGCCACTTCTCATGCTCCAATAACTGCACTTAACTGTAGGTTAATAGTGCCTCCAGTCCATAAAGTCCTTTTTTATCAAGGTCAAGTGAGGAATAAAGTCCTCGCCGTCAAGTGACATCTCCCTAAATAGCAGTCGGATTAACTTTGTGCCTCTTGCAGCTGGTGATGGAGTACTGCCTGGGCTCAGCTTCCGATCTCCTCGAAGGTAAATGTGACAAATACGAATTAAATTATAAAATGCAATTCTACTTTTGTAAATGCAAAAGAAATGATTGCTCATGCCCACACACCTCTTCATCTGCTCTCAGTCCACAAGAAACCCCTCCAAGAAGTGGAAATAGCTGCCATAATCCATGGTGCTTTACAGGGATTGGTTTATCTGCACTCTCACAACATGATTCACAGGTGAGCAGTTTCGCCCTCTATATCTACTGTCCTTCCACACCTACACAACCGACAAGAGACAAAACAAATGCAGAGAGAAAGAACAAACTGTGCTATTTTAGATATGCTCATGCAGTGATGTATGTACAATAGGTGCTGTGCTACAACAGATTTTACTGTATCAAACTGCTCCTCGGTCTCTTTGTTAATGACAGTTATCCTCCCACAGGGATGTGAAAGCAGGAAACATCTTACTAACAGAGCCAGGACAGGTCAAACTGGGAGACTTCGGCTCTGCTTCCATTGTTGCTCCAGCCAACTCCTTCGTGGGAACACCTTACTGGTAAAGGACAAAACCTAAACCTGTGGCTGTTAGGCAACAACTGGTGGCGTTTTGCTCTTGTTTGGGCTGGATATAAAACCATCTTTTAACGTGATAAATGCTTTGAATTGACTTAATCCTCCTTTTAGTCCTCATTGAGATGATGCATCATGCAGGTGCTGCAGGTTTGACACCTGCACATCTCTGATGAAAATCTTCTGTTCCATCGCATCCCAAAGGTGCTCTTTTGGATTGAGATCTAGTGACTATGGAAGCCTTTTTGGAGTACACTGAACTCATTGTCATGTTCCAGAAACCAGTTTGAGATGATCTGAGCTTTGTGACAGGGTGATTAGCCATCATAGAAGGAATAGAATAGATTGTGGTCCTTAAGGTTAGCAACAATACTCAGGCTGCGGTGTTCAAATGATGCTCATTCGGTTCTAAGGGACCTAAAGTGTGCCAAGAAAATACCCCCTCACACACACCATTACACCACCATGCTTTTGTATTACAAAATCTGACCCAACCATCTGCATGTCACAGCTTAAATTAAGACTGGTCAGACCAAACATTTTTCTGGTCAGCTATTGTTCTGGTGGTGAGCCTGTGCAAATGTTCCCGTTAGTTTCAGCTCACAGTTGAGGTCCACGGTGTCTTCTGCTGCTGTAGCCCATCTTCTTGAAGGTTGGACGTATTGTGTGTTCAGAGATGCTATTCTGCATTCTCTGGTTGGTTACTGTTGCCTTTCCATCATCTGAAAGCAGTCTTCTTCTTTGACCTCTCACATCAAGATATTTTCATCCACACAACTGCTGCTCACTGGATATTTTCTCTTTTTGGACCATTGAACCCAGAGATGGTTGTAGATCAGCAGTTTCTGAAACACTCAGACCAGCCTGTCTGGCACCAACAACCAGTCACTTTCACTCATTCAAAGACCCTTTCTTGCCCGTTCTGATGCTCGGTTTGAACCTGAGGATGTTGTCTTGGCCACGTCTACGTGCTTACATGACTTGTGTTGCTATCAGTGTAGGATCGAATGAAAAGAGAGAATTATCTTAACATGCTTTGTTTTCTTCTTGATGCAGGATGGCCCCTGAGGTGATCTTGGCCATGGATGAGGGTCAGTATGACGGGAAGGTAGATGTGTGGTCACTTGGCATTACCTGCATAGAGCTGGGTAAGATGCATCCTTAAAGTGGAAAACAAGCTTGTTGTTTGTTCTCAAAGCCAAAATTTCCCAACCCTTTTATTTAATCTCCTCTTCTCTCTTTTACGCCTCTGTGCAGCGGAAAGGAAACCTCCTCTGTTCAACATGAATGCTATGAGTGCCTTATACCACATCGCCCAGAATGAGAGCCCTGTGTTACAGTCCAATCACTGGTGAGTCTGTCCTAACGTTCTGTCTTTACAGGCTCATAAGAGTTTCACCACTCTGCAGTTTAGTTTATATCATGTACGATGGAATTATTTCAAAATTGTCTTTATCCTGTAATTCCTGTAATTCTCTGTGCAGTTATGTTACAGATTTCAAAGACTACATCCATTCATAACTTGAGCACGTTTTTCTTAAAATTCACAGGTCGGATTATTTCCGCAATTTTGTGGATTCGTCTCTGCAGAAGCTCGCCCAGGACAGACCTACCTCTGACGTGCTGCTCAAGGTACAAAATTATCAAAAGCACAGATTTGATGAAGTGAACAAGTGGAGACATGTACCGTAATTATTTCTTTGTTAGAAAAGATTGTCTGATTGTGCAGGAGGAATTTGAAGCATAAATGAAGCCTTTGAGGTACAGCACCATGCTGTACTTTTATGTTTTTAAGTGAGTCTGTCTCTGGAATAATTTGCCAAGTGTGAGCATTTATATTTAAGAAAATAGAAGTCAGATATCAAGAGATGAGGGACAATTTAGGAGTGAGTATTGCGTGATCATCTGGAATTAATCACTCGGAGTCAATTTGTTTGGACTATTAAGATGGTTGTCAAACAAGATTTGAAGAATATATTCTTTCTGGTCATGCTGGCTGACACACACTCACATCTTTATCATTTTTACTACCCTCTTCTAAAATAACCTTTTTTGTCCACCCAGCACCATTTCCTATGCAGAGAGCGTCCCATGACTGTAGTGATGGATCTAATCACCCGTACCAAGGATGCTGTCCGTGAGCTGGACAACCTTCAGTACCGGAAAATGAAGAAAATCCTTTTCCATGAGGCACACAACGGTCCTGCTCCAGAAGGAGGAGACGAGGAGGAGGTGAGCTCGGGATAGAAGGGGGCGTCCTTAAACTCACCAACAGTTACATTTCTACAAAGTGTTTTTTATTTATTTATTTTTTTGTTCAACGCAGTGTAAAGTGACTCAGCTAATTGTCATTAGTTTAAAGTTAGTGTGGTCCTGACCTTTAGCTTTACCAACCATTTTCCCACTGATGGTGCTCACAAAGTTTCCTGAGTATAAAATTCCCCCCAAACCAGTTATATGAAAGACCTCAGTACACACTTTTAGACTGTAAGAAGTCTACTTAGATTCTATTCTGGGTTACTATTGTCATGTAATGTGATATGGTCGATTGACTATATTTTGTGAACTGGGAACACTTTGTTCTTAATACAAAGGCCTTTGTTTTCATCAGTATTGGATTTCAGTTGGCTCTTCCTTTTTGAGAGGAAATGGAGGAATTTAGAGAATCTGAGGCTACGCTTGGAACAGTGCTCCCACCACAAGAGATTGAAAGATTTCTGTATAAAATTGCTTCAAGGAGACATCTTCCTCTTGTTGAATGTCAGACATTCTCTTAGTACAATATATGAAAATGAAAACACATTAGATAACTAACCCCTAAACATAAGGAAAGCAAAACAACATATGATCTCATTGAAGTTAATCTCATGGAGGACCGGATGCAGCCAGAATAAACACTAGGTGTACATGTAGGAGTCAAAAAAGGGAGACATTTCTGTATTATGTATACAAAGGCTTCAATAGGACATGTATGAACACGTTTTTTATCCTGTTCACTACTTCTGTCACTTTACTGCTATTTATGTAATGCTGTTGAAACTTCTTGTTTTCCTCGTAACCAGGATGTGGAGCAGTACATGCTGCGCACCGGCACGGTGAACAGCATGGAGAGCTCCCACTCTCTGCCATCCATGTCGATCAGCGCCAGCTCCCAGAGTAGTTCTGTCAACAGCCTGGCAGATGGCTCAGATGACAGTGGAGAAATGGCCATGATGCAGGAGGGAGAGCACACTGTCACCTCAAACAGCTCTGTCCTACACAAGCCCCTGGTCAGTCAAAGTGCTGAGATGATTGCATCTGGGGTTTGACTGTGGCGGGTCTACTTCCTCGTTCAGTTTCTTGCACAGTTAAATAGGTGAAACTGAGAGAGACTGAGGGAAGCGTGCAAAGCACAAGTGCAACGCTAGTTGACAAATAGATAAGTGTATTTGTGTTGCCTGTTCTTACGTTTGACTTTTTCTTGCTGTAGAGCCATGACAACATTTATGATGACCCCTACCAGCCAGAGGTTGACTCACAACAAGAAGCTCCATCTGCGGGAGGGGGTGGAGGAGGTGGGGGAGGAGGAAGGCGCCGTAAAGGCAGAGACCACTTTGCTACCATCAGGACAGCCTCGCTTGTCACCCGTCAGATCCAGGAACATGAGCAGGGCTCGGCCTTGAGAGAGCAGATGTCTGGGTAAGAGGGCTCATGTGAGTCTGCTCAAATGTGAAATACAGGCTCTGTGAGCTTTTTAATATAATCAACAGGTACAAGAGGATGCGACGGCAGCACCAAAAGCAGTTGATGGGCCTGGAGAACAAGTTGAAGTCGGAGATGGACGAACACCAGCTGCGATTAGACAAAGAGCTGGAGAATCATAGGAACAGTTTCTCAATGGAGGTAGACAAACTGTCCAAAAAGCACCAGGTTATCATGGACAAGGAGGTGAGCCTGTGTCCAATGGAGGAATTTGTCTCATGCACTTATAGAACTTAATAAAACAATTCTTTCCTTTAAAGACAAAGGCAGTCCTGACTGAGGAGAAGAAGTTCCAGCAGCACATGTTGGGCCAGCAAAAGAAAGAGCTCACCGGTTTGCTGGAGTCCCAGAAACGACAGTATCGACAACGCAAAGAGCAGCTCAAAGAGGTTTTGCCTTTCATCAAAAAACACTTAAAACAAGTCTCCTATATAAGTAGCTTGTGTCCAATTTTTGAGATTGTTTCTTTAATTCCTCTTCATTCAAGGAACTGAATGAGAACCAGTCGACACCAAAGCGTGAGAAGCAGGAGTGGCTGGTGCATCAGAAGGAATGTCTGCAACAGATCCAGGCAGAAGAAGAGGCAGGACTGCTGCGGAGGCAGAGGCAGTATTATGAGCTTCAATGTCGTCAGTACAAGAGGAAGATGCTGCTAGCACGTCACAACCTGGAGCAGGATGTGATTCGAGAGGTACCACTCAGATTGTTTTTGTTTAGCTTTTTAAAACTCAGTAAAAGACATTTTTGGTATAATGAATTTAACGTGTTAATGTGAAAAGGACTTTTGTACCAAAAGCTAATTTTAATGCCACTGAAATGCACTTAATGCACAGGTATTAAAGTCATAGAGATGGCAAAATACAGTCGAAAATCTGCTTGTATTTTGTACTACCAGGGCTTATGTTCTAATTATGGTGTTTTCTTATTTAAGCTTATTTCAATAACTAAATCTACTCAAGACTACACATCCATAACTGCAGTACACAGCAGTGTCATGGAAGAGCTGTACAAGCAAAGAAAACATTTTTATCATTGCTTTGTTTCTGCACTATTTGTGCTCTTTGCCTTGTTCACCTTTTCTTTTCTTAGGAACTAAACAAGAAACAGACTCTAAAAGACCTGGAGTGTGCCATGCTTCTGCGTCACCATGAGTCCACACAGGAGCTGGAGTTCCGTCAGCTGGGTTTGGTGCAGCGTACGAGGGCTGACCTAATCCGGACGCAGCACCAGACCGAGCTCACCAACCAGATGGAATATAACAAGAGGCGCGAGCAGGAGCTCCGTCAGAAACACGCCATGGAGGTCCGCCAACAGCCCAAGAGCCTCAAAGTGAGTGAGAGCACCCAGAGCCAGGGTTCTCCTGAGGAGGGAGAGAGTCAGACCACAGAGGGGCCCAATGGCAGGAGGGCCAGTGATGAAGGGGTGGTAGATGAGGGGGGCAGTGAAAGAGGTGCGGCCGTGGAGGGGGGTGTCCCGGTGGCTGACTGGGAAGGTGACTCGGTTGACAAAAATACAGCAGAGGTAAATAATGGTGATGGAAGTCATAACAAAGATTGTAAACTCTGTGAAGAGGTGAGGGAAGTCGAAGGAGTGCCGTGGGTGTTCCAGGGTGAGCACAGTAGCCTCGCACACTTAGAAACCGACGAAGAGGAGGGAAGAGGCGAGGCCGACGGTTGTCCATCAGAGCTCATCTTCCCCCTGGCCTCAGAAAGGAGACGTCTACGTAAGCGAGACGTTGATGAGCTGTCCGAGTTCTATTTCCCCGAGTCTCCTGGTGACCTAGAGCCTGTGCCCCCCTCACACCCCCCTCCTCCTCCCCCCCCTGCCCAGACTACAATCACCTCATTGTTTTCTCATGCCATCTGCCTGCTCCTCTCCTTCTCTGCTGCCGCCCAGCCTTCCAACCTCACGTTGATGCTGCTCTTGATCTTCCTTCTGTCGCTCCGCCGCTCCCCTCCTCTACCGTCGCTGGCCTCGGTCGTTCTCTCCGCCGAGCTTACGTTTTTAGCGCTCTTCTTTTTCTACCTGTTACTTCGATCTTGCTGCTCTCTGTCTCTGTCCACCTTCCTGTCCCTCAACCTCTGGGCCAGCGGCCTCTTCAGCTTAGGTCTTTCTTTCAGTTTAGGGATTTATTACGTCCCAATGATTTTGATATCGGCTTCTTTCCTCAGTTCTCCTTCTCTCTTCCTCTCCCTATACTTGATGGTCGTACTGGTGGTCAGGCCAGCCCGCAGGTTTCTCCAGCATGCACCTAATAAAATCAACCGCCTCTGCATGCGTGTCCTTTTCCGGCTGCCGCGCCCTTTGTTTGTAATGTGCCAGTCAGTCCTTGGCAGCATGGCTGAGCGTAACCTCTATGAGATGTTCCCCAAAGCTGGACGCAACTGGGGTGTCCGCCAGTCCAAAATCCCAGTTCCCCTCACGAGCTTGCCTTTAGAATATCAGGCTTGCTGCCGTAACATCTCTCCCATGGCCAAGGCCATTCTCTGGCTGAGGCGCTTCAGTCGGCGCCCACTCAGCATCTTGGCAGACCTCGTTAACTCCATTGTTCTAAAATTAGCCAGACATTTACTTAAACAGCTGCCGCACTCCGTGCGAGTCAAGCTCCAAACCCTCGGCCTCTTGAAGAGGGAGCTTCCGAGTCGGCTGCCCCGGCTGTTGCCCAGGGAGGTCAGGGAGAGGAGACAGAGGGAGCGAATGAGAAGGGAGAGAGAGAGGCAGAGGAGAGTAGAGAAGGAGCGGATGTATCAGGAAGCTGTCAGGTGGGAGTGCGGCCTGAGACGAACATCATCGGGAAGGTTCATCAAGGGGAAAGTACGACCATGGAGATAGCAGAAGTTTTGTAACGAATATAGTCCCTCCGGAATTGTTGTTCAGGAGGAACTTTTCCAGACACTTTGTTGCAGAGTGATCATTTGAGAAGTAGAATTGCACCAACAAGCTCAGGCTATGCTTCAACAAAAAGGTTTTATATTTTTAATGATAAAAGGCTGAGTCTCTGTTTAGCCCAAAGAGACTGTTCCGGTCTTACAGTGCACAGCACACATTTACTCTAGGTTCATGTTGAAGATCAGGGAACTGTCTTTTATCTCACATATCTGCACTTCAAGCAAGGAATACTGGTCAGTTTTGCGTAACATGATCCCAAACTCCTGGCAGGACCGATTTTAGGCTAAAACGGGACGTGTGTGTCTGTGTGAGCATGAGTGATCATAGTTATGTTGCCTAATTCACACCTCTCACTAATGAAATTACTCCAAATTCTTTTCTCACCTTTCTAATGGGGTATTTTACTTTTCGTACACACGTCTTCAGCTGAAAGACGCTGCTACAGTTCATCCAAATGTGCACGTGTATGCACACAGAGTACTGTAGAACCAGTGGGATTCACCAGACGTAAAGATGCAGCCCACAGTTACTGTACACAAACCATTGAAGTTTTCATATTGTGCTTTTTGTAAAAGTTCCTCAGAGTTCAGTTAAGTTTATTATTTTGCTCTTAATTTGTTAGACAAATGTTTTATGGTTATTTTAAGACCGTTGTTGTGCAATTTTGTTTTATTTTTTTTTAATTTTATCCAAATGTTGGGTCTTATTTCAGAAGCAGCACTGTCCCCTCAGTGCTTGAATATTACAGTGTTTATTATTACAAGGCCATAATATAAAAGAAGTAGAATACTGTGAAAAATAAATGGTTTCATTTCTATTGTCATAAACACTAGCTACAGTCAGTATACACGTGCAATCAACAGGACAGTAGAAATAGAACATTGGATATCACTTCTGAAATGTATCTTTCATAAAGGTCTAAATGGAAGAGAAACAGCCCATAATAATTTGGGCTTTATGAATTCATTTATCTTGTGTACAAGCAGGTTAAGTCTTATGTTTTGATAAAATACTTTTTTTAAAGAAACATCACTTTAATAGCCCCTTGATGATAGCGAATTACACAAGTTTATTGCATAATTGTGACTGTTTGCACAAATCGAAATAGTCTGTTATAAAGTGACTTCCTAGAATCAAAACATGTAAGCTGGAAATACTACCGGTAGTTGTAGAGAAGCTATAAGAATGTTTCCGTGTATGAAGCAATATAGACAATCTTTCGTCATGCACAAATGCATGCATCCATAAAATCCAAAGATTTCTGAACTTCTGAATGTGAAATGTAAAGTTGAAATGTAAGGAAATGTCGAGTGAATGTTTGCACTATTCCACGGTCCTTTAAAAAAAAAAAAAAAAAAAATCCAAATATGAGAAATCCTTTCATCTTAGGGCAGCAACAGTATTCATGTTGATATATCAGGAGAGCTTGTGTGTGGGGATAGAGGCAGAGAGCGTCTGTCTTCTTCTCACTTTTGTATTGGAAAAGAAATTGGACGATGATAACCAAACAATAAAAGCTTGAAAATTAAGTGTTTTTTACCAGGGCTTTCAAATGCAGTGACTTAAACCCTAAATTCTTAGATCTACAGGCTGAACGCTGTTAAAGGGCCAAGTTTGCAGAGATGTTTGCTGGAGAGGTATGAAAATGTGTGAAACGTGGAGGCTCTGTACCGAACCCGTAGGAAAAGTTCGGTCTAAACACTTCACCTGGGGGCACCAAAAAGTAGGGCACTTGTATTTTTGTGACCTCCTTTTAGGAAAGTTCACTAAAACAAAAGCGTTTCACAAAAGTCATTGGTTGATTTTGAATGTATCTTACTGATTTATGTGTCTTTCCTGTATCAGTTTCCCCCCGTTCCTCTGTATGTTTACATGTTTGTATTCTGTTTTTGTGACTTCATGTGACCCTCAGTTATTTATATTTAAGTTATGCAGTATTTATCAATCTAGTACTGCATTGTGTGTGGCAGCCTTTTTTTTTTTTTGTTCTTTTATCCTTATTTTTGCTGCATGAGTGTCGGCATATCGCTACCTGCAAGCAAAGAAAAAACATGTCCAGATTTTTCTTTATACACAAATAAATTCTTTTGTGTGGAAAATCATCGTATTGTTTGTTTTTGATTTTTGGTTTCCATTATTCCAGTGCCATGTCTCCCATCTGTTTACCCTGTCCTCTGAGCCATCAGCCACTCACATCATCATTTCTCCACTATCATCACATTTTAGCTCTGTTGTCATCGGTCGTGCCCTTCCCTTCGCTCCGGCTCGCTGTACAATGCACACAATTTGCAGCGCAACTCTGAGTGTAGCCGTAAATGGCGCAAAGTTATCAGTCTTTATTTCCCACTGATGCCATTTGAGCTATAATCCAATATTTGTCAAATGGGTTTCGTTTTATTATAAAGCAGGACATTTTTTTTCAGTGACGTACAATGTTAACTCTGCAGAGCCATCCAGATCGGTGAGTTGTTAACAAATCAGGGCGAAAATGGCGATGACCGCTGCACACATCGCTCACCGTGTCTATGAAAACCACTGGAGCCCTTTAGTCTCCATCTCTGTTCTCTCTCCTCCAGTCCAAAGAGCTACAGATCAAACGTCAGTTCCAGGAAACCTGTAAGATCCAAACCCGCCAGTACAAGGCTCTGCGAAACCACCTGCTGGAGAACACCCCGAAATCGGACCACAAGGCCATGCTGAAACGATTGAAGGATGAGCAGACCCGTAAGCTGGCCATCCTGGCTGAGCAGTATGACCACTCCATCAATGACATGCTGTCCAAACAGGCTGTGAGTAAGGCAAGGAGACGTCGTTCCTTTCACACACGCACCACACCATCAGTGCCGTGCCCAGCCCGGGTGTCGTCTCGCTCGACCGCCTGCCCACCAGCAAGCCTCCCTCGTGGTCCCTCAGTGTTAATTACCTACACCCACCATCCTGCACCCCCTACACTAGCAAACTAGCAGCCCTGATAACGGTGTACTATATACACTACACTAGAAAATATCAGCCGAGTTAGGTTGGTTACAATCTCGGTATGACTAAAACAAGCAGAAAAAGAGCTTCAGCAGTTCAGGCTAGCCCGATTTATCCCAACGTATGATGAAAATTTCAGAAATAAGCAAGTGAAGCAAAAGCGCCTTTGTTTATTAATCATTTGCTTCCCGGTGACCTAATCAAAAATATCAAGGGGGGAGGGGGGGGGGGGGTAAAAGCAAACTAAGATCAGTGAGAGAAGAGAAAACGGATTAATCTAAAAAAATAATTTAACTGTAAACCTTCTTCCCCCCTTGCTTTTATCCATTTAAACCTTATGTGTATGTTTATTTTACGTTTCTTTACACCATATATTAAGCTTTTTTTATGCTTCATAGGTAGTAACAGAAGAGTGTGGAACTTCAAAAATCCTCTCCTTTCTTGTATTTCCCTCTCTTTACCTCCATCAGTTCCTCCTCTTCTGTCCTTGTCAACACTGAATTAACGTTTGCCCTCCCTCTTTATATCGGTGATATAAAGATGGAGGGATTAGAATGAGTCTCATTTTCATTCTTCTGTTTTAGCTGCGACTGGATGAGACCCAGGAAGCGGAGTACAAAGCGCTGCTGATGCAGCTGCAGCAGGAACTGGAGCTCCTCAATGCTTACCAGAGTAAAATCAAGATCCACACCGACACCCAGCAC
Organism: Takifugu rubripes; assembly: GCF_901000725.2. Classification (NCBI taxonomy): domain Eukaryota; kingdom Metazoa; phylum Chordata; class Actinopteri; order Tetraodontiformes; family Tetraodontidae; genus Takifugu; species Takifugu rubripes. Next base: position 12,561,126 of record NC_042285.1, read on the forward strand.
GATAGAGAGGTCAAGGATCTGGAACAGAGGGTTTCAATCCGCCGTGCACTGCTGGAACAGAGGGTTAGTGCCCTTGAGCAATTACTGCTGTAAAAAACAACAAAAAACTTTTAAATGTCAGTGGGTCGGTAAGTTAGAGGCCCGCTCCTTTGGATAGGACGTTACATTAAAAAGCATTTAGGAGTAATCTCTGTTTTTGTTGCAGATCGAGGAGGAGATGCTGTCCCTGCAGAATGAGCGCTCGGAGCGTATCCGCACCCTCCTGGAGCGGCAGGCCACCGAGATCGAGTCCTTCGACTCGGAGAGCCTTCGCCTGGGCTTCAGCAGCATGGCACTGACGGGCATCCCCAGTGAGGCTTACCCCATTCAGGGTTACCCCAACGCGCCACCCCCCAGCTCGCGCTCTGCCAGCCACTGGAGCCACGGCCTTCACTCCCAAAATGCCCCCCCACAGCAGCACTCCCGCCGCAGCCACAACAGCAGCGGCGGCGCAGGGGACCGCAGGGGCGAGTCCTCTTCTTCCTCACACGGCCTAGGACTGGCGCTGGGGCTGGCTCGAGACGGGAGGGAGCTTCAGCACTCATCCCGCTCCTCTGCCTCCTCCTCTTCCTCCTCCTCTTCCTCCCACCACCAGCGCCACCACCTGCCCCAAAACTACCACCACCAGAGCACGCCGCAGCTGTATCGGGAGCGGGAGCGAGAGAAGGAGAGGGAGAGGGAGCGGGAGTGGGCCGGCATGCGAGGCTCCGGGGGAGACCTGGCCCACCCACACCCCCTGCCCTTCTCTCATCACCTGCCCTCACGCTCCTCCTCTCAGTCTCTGGCCATGTTACCACCCCCTCCCCCAGCGCCTCCCTCCATATCTGGTCCGTCCTCCTCTTCCTCCTCTTCTTCCTCTTCTCAGGGGGGCATCTACAGCGGCGGTGGTGGGTTGGGTGTGCGTGGCACCCCTAGCCTGATGGCCCTCAGGAACAGCCCCCAGCCCTTGAGGAGAACAGCATCCGGCGGGGGTCCTGGGGGCTCTGGGGGCAGCGATGGCGTCCTGAGCCGAAGCACTTCAGTCACTTCACACATCTCTAATGGTTCCCACCTCTCGTACTCATAGACAGTGAATAGACTGTATTTAAAGATGGTCGACATGAGTGCTGTTTAAAGTGACTGCCCTCTGGTGGCAGGAGGTGTTGTGGAATAAGCTCCACCTAAATTGTTATTTCTTTCATTAGCTACATTTATTTTTAAACCAGTTTAAAATTGTGTGAATTGACCCCACGAAAACACGATTAACGATGATTGACAGCTTACTGGACATCGCATCTTTGCCGTGTGCACTCCAACAGCCTCTGACGCCACGAGGGCATGACATCAGCACCCACTTTACACAGTTCTTGCTGGAGGAAGGGTCTTCATCTTTATCTTCGATCGGTTGGTGGTAACGTGAAGGGTGGAAGTGATTTAGGAAGGTCGCTGGAAGAGGTTGCGTCTCAATACTCTCAGGTTGACACCTTGTTTCACACACTTTCTTCGACTGATCTCCGTGCAGGACTGCCTGGGTGCGACCCTGCCCGCTTGAGGCCCAGCAAGGCAAAGAGATCAGTCCACATCTGAAGCAAAGAGAAGACAATCTGACATTATTGAGCTGCTTCCTGCATCTTTAGACTCAGGGGGAGTGAAGGAGGAATGTAATACCGCCGGGTTTCTGTGGTGTTAGACTTTTTAAGGAAAGATGTTTGGAGTAAGTTGATTTTTTTACTTTTATGACTACTTAAAGTGACACAGGAAGTGTGAAGACTTTTGTGTTTTACTCCCCGAGCTGCAGAGAAGGGGGATGGCAGCCGTGTCTTCTTCTATGATATTCTACGTCAGAATGGAGAAAGCGAGAGGACAGGGGGAACTATAAAGCAAAGTTTTGCATTGTGTACATTATGTACTTGTACGTAGAATTTGGTGTTCAGAAACCCGTGTTGAGCGAGTGATAACTTCTGCTTCGGAAATGAAGAGAAGGGGAAAATCACAGCCTGTTTTGAGCCTGTTAGAGGTCTTATTGATTTACGACTGCTGAGATTCTGTCTGATTCTTTTTGTGTGTATCAGGTGTATAAAAAAACAACAAGACAAAAATAGTACTCTTGGAACGTCACCAATGCCTTTAAGCGGTTCTTAAAGGGACGTTACATCATCATAAATGTATTTGATGATTACAGATCGATTCAAAATGGAATACGTGCACGTATGCAAAATGTGTTTAAAGACAAGAGACTCTGTTGTCTAATGGAGCTGGAATGAAGAGACACATTTTGTGGACATACAAAAATATCAGAAAGGAGAAAAAAAAAGAAGCTGTCCAGTGTCCACAACATATTGAATATCTAAACAACATGGGCGTCTACAGGGGTCACTCCAATGCATGAGATAAATGTGCAAAAAAAAAAACCCAACCCATTTGTAAACATGACCAAACACATTTGAAATGTACCGTACCTGTTCAAGTTTCACTGGCATTAATGATCACTCGTCCCACGTTTTTGATCTTCACTGTACATATTTATGGCAATATTCAAAACAAATGTAAGTCATTTGGTTTTATAGCGTAACAAAGATGATAGTAATTTTGATATATTCTAATGAGTATTTCAGCTTTAGGGAGATGACTCCAACTGCATTTTCTATAGGTGTCATCATTGCCATAACTAATCCTGGTGTAATTGTCCTTGTAGTCATGGTCACATCTTTTCTTGCAAGAAGAAAAGGGTCCCACTTTTACAGTCAAAAAAGGTAAAAAGAGCATTATCAGGTTTGTTGTGTTTGAGGCATTGACAATTATTATCAGAGATTGGTATTATTAATAATTGTTAATGGTTTATTTATGTGTGTGCGTGCGTGCGTGCGCGTGTGTGTATGTTGCGCAGTCTGGCTATAACGCCACTTTTTTTGACAAAAGGAAGAGGCACTCCCAGAGAAACACCCCACACGAATTCTAACCTCCTCTGGACTCTTAAAAATGTACATCGGGGCACTGGAATGTAAATGCTGGTTTTCTTTTTTCTATTTATTCATTTTTTAAGTTGAGATTTCTGCACAAAACCTCTCAAATGAGCGTGGAGCGGGGAGAAAGGAGCTAAAGAGAGACGCCTACTATCGGATAATCTGGCTGCTGATGGATGCGACAACAAGCGGGACGTGAAAGGAATGACGTGCGCTGTGAGTGAGCACCCTCTCGTGCTTCCACAGCAGAGATGACTCCAGAGGCTGAAATCTCACAGGGGACGATATCGGTCAGTGTTACACAAGATTCTGAAGGTCCTTTCTCCCTTAGTGTGGCTCATTTACTTGAAGATCAGAATTACCTGGACTTTTGCTGTTGTTGCCGTTTTTTTATGGAACGGAGACGAAGAAAAAAACAATCGCCCTTCTGTTTGTATGACTCGGAAACACCAGCTCAAGACAATTCTCTGTATAACCTACTACTTTATGCTTGGTTGGAATCTCGGTGCATGCGTAAACTCCTTGTATAAACTAAGACTGGCTGGTTCGGGGAGGCCTTTGTGTTGGGGAAGTGTGTGGTAGTGCTTTTAGACTGGTTGTTGGTGTCAGAGGTCATAGCGGGAGCAGGGAGGCCTTGGTTCCTGCGTCATCGTGCCCCCAGTGGGAGATGAAAACAAAGAAGCAACGCAGGCTTGACTGTGTATTGCAGAGTTTTCTGGTGGGGGTGGGTGGGGGTAAATCCTTATTAAATGTTTAAATCAAACAATTCCACGTTTAAAGGGGAAATGGGATGAAGGGATTTAACACATGTATTGGAAAAGAAATGGGGTGTTTTAAAAGTAATTTAAAAAGATAATAAATTGATTATTAAAACTTTAACTTGTCTTAAGTTGCTGCGTGTTTACAAACCAGCTTGGTTACGAAGGCTGTTTCAGCACACTTGGTGCCTTCACCGAAATTCTATACATTCTAATTTAAATTACAAATTACATTGATTTTATTAAACAAAGGAGTAAATTTACATGATGCATTCTTATCTGAATTTGTAAAGTTACAAATTTTACAGTGAAAACTACTGCAGATAATTTATCATAATAATTGACTCTTTACAAAATATTGTGACGGAGAAAAAAAAAACTAGATTAATTATAGATTTCTAGTCCAAGCAATCACAACAGTTAATGCAGATATTTTTAATCTAGTGATTACTTGTCCAGGTTTTGGATTGCTTGCAAAACATTTGTGGCTAATGAAGCGCTATAAAAAAGAGAAAATTGATTTTTCATTGTTGAACTGACACAAACACGAGACCAAATGGCCAATCGTACACACAATTTACACAAAACCTAACGATGTAAAAAGTATCCGTGATTTATCCAAACCCTACCATGTCCAGTATTTACAATCATTTAAATTTACACGAATTGAAGCTGAGATTCAGGTCACTTTTAGAAATACCAATTTTAAAAGACGACTATTTCATATTTCGTTTATTACATTTGTGACAGATTGTTACTACTCAGAGATGCTCTCAACTCATTGGGGGACCATATGAGGTAAAAATGAGACGGTTAATCTGTTTAGGCTGAAATCTGCTTAATCTATTGTTTGTGTATTCTGTTTTTCTTCTCCCCGTCATGACATCATTATTCTACGCCGACACGAGGCTCTGCCCACTCCCCTTTAATATGCGTCTGTCATCTCGCTGTTGACGTAAAAACACTCACCGCTGTTCCACCGATGTTTGCCGCGGTGAGCGTTTGCTACGGTCGCCCCCCAGAAACCGCGGAGAAAAACAACGCTGCGTTGGCTTTACCGTCGGCCGACTCATCCCGCGGAAAGACGGAAAAGGAAACTAAACCCCTTTAAGAGCAAGTGGGACACAGCGGTGCGAGAAAAGGAGAGGAGGGGGAGAAGAAAGAGGAATTAAAAAAGAAAAGGAAGAAAGAGACAGGGAGGGAGGAGGGAGAGCGGGCGATAAAAAAAGAAAGATGACATCCTCGCAGCTGAACGGCCGAGGTGGAGCGATAGGCTGCGGCCGGGCGGGAGCGCCGCTCGCCGGGGTCAGGGCTTGAATCCAACAACGAGGCTTCGACAGACACCCGATTGGCCTATTCAGGGGAAATCGGAAAAATAGATTCATAAATTAAATACAAAGCACGATCCGCTCTACCGCAAGATGCGTGTAATAACCCATATTTGCTCTCTTGCGTAAAAAAAAAACCATTTTCACGTAGAATGGTTTGCATTTATCGCTAAAGTGTAATTCTGTGTTATGCGGTTCTTTGGTAAGTTTTTTTTTTAAGGAAAGCAATTTTGTTGTGTGCTGGTGCGTTACAGTGAGGTGAAGTGTTTAGGCATTAAAGTTAGAAACCAAAGAGAAAGAGCAGCGGGCCGCTACCGGAGCTGGCCTGCCCCCCCTGGCCGCCTGCGCTGCCGCCTGCGTTAAACAGCTGCGTGCGCTTTAATGTTCGGCTTTCGGCTACCTCAATGAGAGCAGAAACTGCAGATTTTTTTGCTATCCTTGCTTCCCCGCGTCGGCCCGTCGTTTCTACCGGAGGAGAGGCGCCTCGATCAGCGTTTGCGCCCATGCAGACCATGCAAAGGCTGCTCTCCTTGATCTCAATCAGCTGGTTTTTGTAATCTCCATCGCTGTGGCGCAAAATGGATGCTACTTGGAACAATTTCATCTTCCAGGTAGGCTCGCTGAGCATGGCCGTTTCTTTCTGCTTTCCTTTTGCTGCCCCCTTCAGTGACTGTATGTGTGCACGTGTGTGTGTGTGAGAGCCTTACTTTTTTTTTTTGTTTGTTTTTTTTTACATTAAATGCACTATAAAATAATCCTGTGACTTCTGTTTACATTTGGTGACGGCCTTTTACTTGCTTCCCCAGAATACTCCCACTCAAAACCAAGTGGATGGGAGCCTCCAATCAGAGCTCATCTCGGTGCATACCAGCTCTCCCCAAACCCCACCTACAGAGCACATAGCGCAGCCTCCATCCACTGTGGACACTGCTGCCCTCAGTGAGGATCCCCTGCCAGGTGAGCAGAGCAGAACGGCACTCCTTACCTGTGAAGGTGTGAGAGAAAACCCCTGACGAGGACAGTGAGAAAAGGGCAGATGTGTCTCTGCTTTAACGTTGGTCGATTGCTGCAACAATGACAATAACGTGACAACAGCTAATTTAGTTCAGATTGATTGCACGGATTAAAATAATTAAAAAAAACATTGTTTTTAGTCCTCCATGGAGGACAAAAATGAACTGTCCTCATAAGTCAAGAAAAAAACACGAATGACCCTTTTACAAATAAATGTGTCATTTTCTTTTTTATTGTGCTCTCTCCTGCCTCCCTGTGGTCCAGTGAAACCAGTGTCTCGGCCGGGCCGTGTGCCCCACATCTGTGCCATCTGCAACAAGCAGTTCAAGAACAACTACAACCTGCGGCGGCACCAGTCGGTCCACACTGGGGTACGCATGAAGGACAGGGCCAGAGAGCAGGCGGAGGGGGCAAAGGAGGGAGCGGCCGGCCAGGTGGTGGCAGTGATGGCCCCGTCGGCCATGGCGGTGGGGGCCGGAGGGAGGGTGGAGAGGACAACTGTTCCCCTCTCCCTGCTGCACCTCTCTGCACCTCCCCTTCTCGCCCCTCCCGACTTGCTGGCGGGAGCCCAGCAGCCTCCCCTGGGTAGTCAGGATGGTGAAGGGGCGGCCATGCCGAGCATAATGGCTAGCGTTAACCCCCACGCTCCACCTCCTGCTGCTGTCGTCATGGCCACTGGGGCGACAGTACAGGTGGGTCAGGGCCTTGTGGAGATGGCTGTTGTCAACCCCTAAACCTTCAAGCTCGTTGTTTCTTACGTTACCCCGGCAACGCGGTGCTTAATCCACAGCCTTGGTTTACTGTCGCCGGTTGCCCAAACTCTCCTGTTTTTTTTTTTTAAGTTGAAACAGTGTTGATGTAAACTAACTGCTTTAGAAACCAGTATATTCCATTAAGGGATGCTGGAACAACCCCACCCCCACCCCCCCATCCCATGCTCCCCTGCATGTTCTCAATAACACGACAGCAGATAAAGTTGACTGGGAAGGAGTTCACCAAAGGTGCCGATCCAGTGTCGGAGATGGTTTGCAGAAGAGATGAGGAGCAATTTAAATCCAAACAGGATGTTTTGTCAGTGCACTTGCATGGAATGAAGAATAGAGCAGCCGGCGGCATCGCTGAGCGTGCCAGAAACCCCCTCTCCAGCCTAAACTCTAGAGTGTCCTTATCTGTCTCTGGTTTTGCCTCAGCGGCCCTCAAATCCCAACCCGAACCCCGTGAGGAAGAACCACGCCTGTGAGACGTGCGGTAAGGCTTTCCGCGATGTTTACCACCTCAACCGCCACCGCCTGTCCCACTCAGACGAGAAGCCTTTCTCCTGTCCCATCTGCCAGCAGCGCTTCAAGAGGAAAGACCGTATGAGTCACCACGTGCGCTCCCACCAGGGCGGCGTGGAAAAACCCTACATCTGTCCCCAGTGTGCCAAGGCTTTTTCCAGGTAAGGCCACGGACCCGTCATAGTCTTATTGTTTGTCTATTAGAAACTGACACTGACAAGAGCTGATGTAAACAGAAGTGTTCTTTCTCCTTCCTCCCCCAAGGCCTGACCATCTAAACAGTCACATCAGACAGGTGCATTCCTCAGAGAGACCCTTCAAATGTCCGGTACGTCAGGTGGCTACACTCTCTTTCTTCTTTGACTCAGGAATAAATCAGAATTGGCTGCTTCCTTCCCGTTGGCTAATCCCAGTCAGTATGTTTGCATTGATCTTTCAGACCTGCGAGTCCAGCTTTGCCACCAAGGACCGCTTACGTGCGCACATGATCCGCCACGAGGAGAAGGTCCCCTGCCACATCTGTGGGAAGCTCCTGTCTGCTGCTTACATCACGGATCATATGAGGGTGCACAACCAGTCGCAGCACCACGCCTGCCATCTCTGTAACCGCAGTAAGTCGGGCTGCTTGGTGCCCTGATCCAGTCCGCAGACGAGCCGGGTTTTCTGTCTTACTGGGCACAAACCCTGTCCTTTTCCGTCCAACTAGTCGTTCTGCCTGGTAGAACAGGAAACCAGGCTCGTCTGGGGCCCTTGAGGACTGGATTTGGCCAACATTTGTGTTGCCATGGTTATTCTCCACACGCACATGTTCCACCTGTCAGACAACACCCTGTTAAATGTTCCCCCTCTCCCCCCCTTCCCTCCCTTGTGTCAGCCTTCACCACACTGACGTACCTGCGCGTCCACGCCCAGAAGCATCACGGCCAGGAGTGGAAGGAGAGTCCCAGCGGTTTCGGGGGCACCGGCTCCGGCGGGGTACTGGTCTGCCATCTGTGCGGCGTCCACTGCAAAACGCCCACCCAGCTCCAGGGTCACATGGGCACCCACGCAAACAACCAGGGTGCCCCGAGCCCCATCACGTCCAACGTGGCCGCCAGCAGCTCCATCACCCTTAGCAACATGGTGACGGCACCCACGGTGTATGTCACGGGGAACACGGTGGTGGATCTGCTAGTCACAGACTGCTCGAGCATCGCGGCGCCACAGCCTCACAGTTAGCAGCGCAGGGTTTAGCAATAATAGCGTCGCCCGCCCCCCCTCGCAGGCATGTTTAGGGTTGAGGGTGGGCGGCGAACGCTGCGGAGCGTCGGACTCACGTGGATGTAGCAGGTTATTCCTGAGTGCTCTCGTGCATTTAAGACTCTAATGAATCTCTTCTTTTGAGCGTCTACTGTATTAACCCCCCCCCTCTGTTCATGCCCTCAATCCTGGCATTTGCTGCTCGCTGCAAGTGCCCTGAGTACTGTAAATCTCACACCAGCTCTGATCTTACCTCCATTTTTGCAGCTTTCTTACTCAGAATCCAAATGGCTTTGCATTGAAGCGAAACGGGGAGAGATTAGCTCTCTAGTGTCACAAACACAGCAACGAGGAAGCTGTGTGTGTTGGGTGTGTGTGTATGCCTGTCTAGCATGTTAGCTTGTTTGTTCACACTAAAACCGGACTCGTTTTCTTTCTTTCTTTCTTTTGTTGCAACGCCTGTTTACTCGGCCTTGATTCGAGGGCTGTTGTACATCGAAATCAGGACAGACGACCACGATCCCGTCGTGGTCCCCGGTGAAATTGTGGGATGTATCCGTGCATTTTCTAATGGTACAGACTTGATTTGTGTCAAGCACCTTAACTGTTATCGTTTGATTGGGTGTCAGATTGCTCCGAGTCTTCCGTGTCATTTAAGGGAAAAAAAAAGAAAAAGATCTCGCACCTGAAAAAGAACACAAAGGACATTTTGCATGAGTATAAGCTAGCTCACACAGGCTTATCGTTAAGGTCACACCTAAAGAAACTCGTAGTATCTTCGCTCAGTCGGTCGTCTGAAATCAGCAGTAATAGTTTTAAAATCGTCGATTTGTTCTGATCTGCTTTCACATCGCTGCCCGCTCGGTTGATGGGAAGCGTCGGCGCTGTGGATCATTGGTTTCATCCAAATGAACTCTGTATAGCACACAAAGGTTCTCGATGCAAGTTCTTCACACGACATCTTAGGGGCCGACTGTCAGCCACGTGGCTTCGCCGGGTTCAGGATGAAAAGGAACGACCCCAGTTTCCCGCTGGAGTGCCGCTTCAGTTCTGTGTGAAATTTGAAAGTTCTCTCTTCCTTTCCTTTGTGTTTTTTTCTTTTCTGTTGAGAAAGTAGTGATGTATTTTTAAAAGTTGACTTTAATTTTTTTCCCCATCACACTAAAAAAAAAAAGAAAGAAAAATAATACCTCTACTCTAGGATTCTGTAAATCTCTTGTGATACATCGTAATGCCTTATCATACTCGACTGCATTTTAATTCTTTTATGATAAAATATTTCAAATCATAGTCATGGATTCATTACGAATATTAATGGGATGTATTTATATTTATATTTTTATATTTCTCAACAGTATGCATGTCTAAAATGTTGTTAGAGCAAAAAAAAAACATTTTTAAAAAAAAGTGACGCTCACTACAGTTATGTTATTTTGTAGACGACGTAGAGATCATGTCATTATTTTACAATTTGGGGAATTTAAAGTAAAAATGAGTTAACAGGCATTGATTTGTGTGCTGGTCTGTGTGTCTCGCTGCTTTTGAATCCACATAAATCTCAACACGCTCAACGCAGAACGATCCACACAAGATAAAGGAAAACAATTCATGCACGGCAGAAAGAGTCGGGACCGTCTGCACAGTCTGCAGCCCGGCGTGCCCCCGGGGGGGGGGCTGCTGATGTCAGTGCCCTCCTGGCGTGCGCGGCTGCGCAGCAGGAGGATGGAGCTGGCGCAGCCGCCACAGCGTTGAGTCAACGGTGCGTCTGGAGCTGGCAGCGGCATCCCGGCGCTGACAGGCTGATGACAGAGCCGCTAACCACACGCCCGGACCCGGCTGCTTCTGCGAGGCGTCTCCGCGTTTGGCCGTAGTCTGGTTAGCTGTGATCGCTTAAAGACTCGGTTCGATCCCAGACTAGATGAGCTTGGTGCGCTGCCCTCATATGCATATCGATTTAGCGTTAGCTCGCTGTTGCTACCCTCCATACATCGAAGTGGCCACATAAACATGCGGATCATCGAGGCGGAGACCCCCGGAACTTCTATAACCATAAACCACTTCTGTTGGACGCAACCTTCGCCTTGCCGTTGACGGAACTCCGCAGAACATCTGTGTAAATGTTATTTTTTTCCCTCCCTCATTCTAAACATGTGCAAAGTGCAGCCTGTTAGCCTGCTAGCATGGATAGCGCCAGTTAGCCGAATAACTACGGGCTACAAACAAACAAGCTAGCCAAATAGTTTAACGTTAGGACACGTTTGCTCGGTATCAACGCTAAACGTCCCCACCGGTGCCGTCGCCTTGCTGAGCAACGCTGAAGCTGTTTTTGGATGTGCTAAAGCGAAATGGTTGCCAGGCTGACCATCTAGCGCGGCCAAACGCTACATTTTGGGATGCTAACATTGCTACCGTCATTGTTAGCGGGCGAGTCAAGAGCGCAGACAGTCTGTCATGCTTAAGAGGAGCAATGGGGCCACAATCACAACACCGTCGCGCTTTATTAGACATCTATAACCTTTATTTCCTGCTGTGAATTGAACCACCGTAGGACATCGCATTGAAAGCCTTGTCGGATTTGACCTATTTCATTGTCGGATGTGAAATGGACGTGAATTCGTGCAAAAATGTGACTGTTTCGAAAAGTTGTTCTTGCGGTCGCCCACGTTAAAATCTCGGCTGAACCACGTTAAATCCGTGTGGATCCTGTAGCCGCTGGTACAGGGTTTGCTCCGTGTCAAAGGTCGGTTGGTGTTTCGGTTTGAGATAGAAACGAAGCTAAACTGTCACTGACCTGGTCCAAATGTTCCGCCTTTAGAGTTTTGAAAGAGCGCACTGCGTATTTCACCAACCCAACTTTTGAACGGGTCAGCCTGGAGTGTAAGAAAACGGTCTCAAATACCCAAGTGGGTGAGGTATGTAGTTTAAGTAGATGGGTGGAGGGACGGGGTTAATGAAGGGCCTCCTCTCTCACATTTGCAGCCCTGCTTTTAGTCACCGTTGCACCTGTGGGGTTGGTTTTCGTGCAGGAATCGTCCTGCAGTGAGACTGGAACAGCAACGCATGTCAGGCTTTGATAGTTTGTCTTGTTTGTTATCTGGATGTGCAGTCAAATGTATACTGTAGGGAGGCGCCTCTGTGGAGATCAATAGGAAGGACTCCTTCGCTCTTTGACATTTGACTTGTTTTTGTCTACAGACGGATCACAAGACTGCCCAAAGGAACCTTTTGCCTGTCGGACGGATCATCTGGGATCATGCTGTCCATCCTGGCTGCTGGCTCTGTCTTCTTTCCGGGGCTTTTTCTTCTGTCCAAACAGTGTCTGAAGTCGATCCCGGCGCTGCGGTGGAGCGAGCGAGATGCTGTCATCGTGTCCGCCAGGTGAGATTTTCAGCTCTTTAGCGCGGGCTGTAATACTGTGACCAAACCGAAGAGTCCGAAACATTTGTTTGATTTCCAGGCTGGTGTCATCGGTCCAGGCCGTCATGGCCACTTCAGCCGGCTACATCATTGCTTCTTCCTGCGAGGACATCATCGAGGACCAGTAAGTCCAGGAATGCTCCAGTTATAATGCTCAGACTATGTGTTGCCAGGCGATCGATCGCCCTTTATAGATTGCCGTAATCTCAGATGAACGCTGTGGGCTTTTTAAAGGGATTCCATCTTTTTTTTGTACATATCTCTTAATTCCTCTACGTTTCTCTCCTGTCTGCTTGTCTCCCCACAGGCACTGGCTGACCTGCACCTACATCATGTTCGCTGTCCCTTATTTCGTGTACGACATCTACGCAATGTTCATGTGCTACTGGTACAAGCTGCAGGTCAAAGGGCACGAGGACGTGTCGGCCACACCCAAACACATGACCTCGGCACTGACCAGCTACCTGCGCCGGGAGTTCCTCATGGTGCTGCATCACGTTGTCATGGTCACCGTCTGCTTCCCCGTCTCTGTGGTAACTGTCACACGTTGTTCCCGTGGAGCGCAGGGCCGGGCTGTCTCTCTCTTCTTTCCCAACTCGCTCGCTCAAACAAAGGGTTCTAAAAATGTCAAAAGCGTCTGAAAGAAATCCCTTTTTCTGTTGATAGTTCTGGCGACAAGGAAAGGGAGATTATTTCCAAGGTATCATGTTCATGGCTGAGCTCAGCACGCCGTCGGTCTGCTTAGGAAAAATCCTCATCCAGGTGAGTGCGGAACATCTGTGTCCCTGTTGCATGTGCATGGGTCACCCTGAAGCTCTGCACCCTTCTGTCTTCTCTCCTTCTGTCGGAGAACGTCCAGCCTTTCTGGTCGTTCCTGGCCGCCAGCCCCCGCTGCGGCGCCGTCAGAGCACCATCCGTTGGTAACAGAGTTTGTTTTTTTACATGTCTGTTGTAGGAGTTGCACCATTTTAGGTTTGTGTGATTGTGCACCGCCCATGTGGGGGCAAAGGTCCCCCCGGTGGGGGACCGCAGCGCTGTGGAGCAGATAATCAGCTCAGGCTTCCTCCCCCTATCAAGGAACACACTGCGCACACCTCCTCACCCCCCCCCCCCCCCCCCCCCCCCCCCCCGCTTGATACATGATAAACAACAGCCTGTCACACGTGCGTGGTAGCTGCCTGTGATCGTAGCTGCCCCCGCCCCGGTACTGAGCCGTTTACTTCTGTTTGTTACCGTTAGGACGGCAGAAATATGCCTGGAGTGACAGAAAAGGAGAGAGTTTGGGGTGTTAGGGTTAGGGTTAGCCCTCAGCATCGTCCTTGTCTGCTGGGATTAGATTAGAAGTTCAAAACAGATGTCGCCCCCCCCCCCCCCTGCATGGCATCCTGTGCTGTCTCCCTCGGATGTGGATGTCAACATTAACATGTTCGCGATTAATACTGAGATGAACGTCGTCAGCTTTCACTAAACTCTACCGCTTGCTTTTCTTTCTCTCCCTCTTTCTTTCTCTCTACCCGTCCCCCTTTTTTCTGCTCTCAGTACAAAAAACAACACACACTCCTGCACAAAGTGAATGGGGCTCTTATGCTGATCACTTTTTTCATCTGTAGAGTCCTCCTCTTCCCTTACCTCTACTACGTTTATGGAAGGTATGTCTGTCTGTCCATCCCTCTCTCACGGTGTGCTGTCTTGCTGAGCTTCGGGCGCCAAATGACACGACTCTCTTTTGGTTTAAAGAGCAGGATCATAGATCATTTGTCCTCTTTCGATTTCTCTGCAGGTACGCGTCCATTCCGTTCTACAAGGTTCCCCTGGCGGTACCGTGGCACTGTAACCTGGGCGCGGGCCTGCTCATGGCACCTCAGCTCTACTGGTTCTTTCTAATATGCAGGGGGGCCCTGCGACTGTTCACGGGCTCTTCCCGCTCTCAGAGACCACATACAAGTACATCCGCAGCCAAGGAGCGGCAGGCGGATGGCCACGCGCCGCCCCAACCATCCAACGGGTACAGCGGACGCCCCTCGGAGCCTGAGCTGGCCAATCACTGAGTGGCGTGGGGGAGGGGAGTCAGGGGAGCGAATGTACCAATGAGTTACCCTCAATTTCCACATTAAGCGTGTACATCGCGACCGACGGCGCCGACCCCCACCCGCTGGATGTGTTTCTGAAGCGCTCCACCACAGAGCTCCATCACAAACCCACACGACTACCACTATTACTATTACTACTACCACTATTACTATTACTACTACCACTATTACTATTACTACTACCACTATTACTACTACAATTGCTTTTACTACTACAGCTACCACCACTACTACTATTACTACTATCACTACTACTACCACTATTACTATTACCACTATTACTACTACAATTGCTATTACTACTACAGCTACCACCACTACTACTATTACTACTATCACTACTACTACCACTATTACTATTACTACTACCACTATTACTACTACAATTGCTATTACTACTACAGCTACCACTACTACTATTACTACTACTACCACTATTACTACTACAATTGCTATTACTACTACAGCTACCACTACTACTATTACTACTACTATTACTATTACTACTACAGCTACCACTACTACTATTACTATTACTATTACTACTACTATTACTACTACAGCTACCACTACTACCACTATTACTACTACAATTGCTATTACTACTACAGCTACCACTACTACTATTACTACTACCACTATTACTACTACAGCTACAACTACTACTACCACTATTACTATTACTACTACTATTGCTATTACTACTACAGCTACTCCTATTAACACTACTACTATTACGACTATTACGACTACTAAATGACCATGAACCTGACTTCCAACTCACCTGTGTTGTCCTTGTAGAGCGCCTCTCTGCTGTTGTATCTTAGATATTTCATACACTTCATCAGCTCATCACTCTTCCTGTGAACGTTGCTTTCACAAATTGTGTAACACGCTGTGGTGTGACTGTAGCTGTGACATCTGATTCACCTGATGTGTGTTTCTGGTTTAATGTCGTACAAACGTAGCCGCTGAAAACAAACCTGGAGCAAAGAGGCAGAACGCGTTGGCACATTTGGGGCGCTTCAGAGATGCGGCGCATCGCTCGCCGTAGAACCGCAGCACAGGCGCTTTGTGTGGAAATTGTGGGTACAAAAGCTTTCAAGGAGACCTGAAACAAGTAGCAATAAAGAAAGAAAGAGAAAAAAAAAAAAAAATAAAGCTACGGAAGACGGCCTCGATTAGTGCCGGAGTGTGTGTTCAGCAGCCACGCAGCCAAATGTGTGACTGCTGAACTTCAGGCACCTTCAGACGGATCAGAACACGCACTGACTTGAGGATGTAGAGCAAACAGCGGTGGCTACTTCCCTCCTGTAGATCAAACTCGGTCCTCCCTGCCTCACTGTGGAGGCAGCGCAGGAACATAGGAATGTATCATATTGTACGTTAGAACATTTGCTGTAGATCAAAGGCCTGATTCAGCTTAGTAATGAAGAAGACCTTTTAAAAAGAAAAATCCCAGCTGAGCAGTATTTTGACTTGTTAGTGTTTATTATCCGTATCCTCTATGTATTCACTGTCACTCTAACAAACTGTAACCTGCAGACTGACTCACCTTTAGAAGGGAGTTCTTCTCATCAGCCTATTCTGCTGCCTTATCTCTTCCCCACGTTTTTATTTATTCATTTCACGTCGTCTGCAGAAGCGAAGGGAGAGTCAGTCTCAAAAATGTGACGAGTGTACATAGCTGATGTAAAATTGTCCTCATTCCCACGTCAGTATTCAGTCAGTGTTGTTTTATTTCCCTCTTTTTCCCCCTCGCCCTTCTGCCACTCGCAGCATCCAGTCCATATTTGAGCATTATTAATCCCGTTTTACGGTTCAGTGTTTGCAGAATACCCTCAAAAACTCCGACAGTGCTTTTTGTTCCCGTGTAGATAAAAACTTCATTCCATCCAAAAACAAAAAAAAAATGTTTTCACACTAAAAAGTGACGCGTTTTTCTCATATTTCAGGTCGGTGCTGGTCCAAAACATTCATTTGATTGTCTGGTTGTTAGAGCAGAAGTAACGAGGTTCCACTCGTGCTGTAACAAGGGAAACAAACGTTAATTTGGTTGGGACAAACTTCCTGGCAATCCACGTGTGGCACATTTTCCCACTGACATTTGAGTTGCTTTGATTCATTTTTATTTTGTTTTTTCCTAGCAACAAAAGGCATCTAAAAAAAATTAATGAAACTAAAAAAAACAAACATTAAAACAGGGCAAAGTGCCAAAACGTGTGAACAGCTGTGGGCATGTTGAACACAGAACACCTATTCCCGTGAATCCTGCTACTGAGTAAAACATTTCAACGTGTACTGTATATTCCATAAATTGCTCGTTATTTATTTGTAAGTATTTATTTATTTATTTGGTTTGTGGTTCTGAATGCATATTTATGCATCCATATTAAACTATATGCTTCTGGGCCTCATGTGAAGGCGATATTGTTACTCAACCTTAGCTGAAAATATACTTCTCTGTCCTGAGCCTGACTCGTCCTTTTTTTCCTTTAAAAAACATCAACAGCCACAACAAGACCGATACAGAAGACAACACTGGCTCCAATAGAGACACACAAGGCCACTGTCCTAAAATCAGGTTCAGCGCAGAAAATGGGCAGGAACTTTCATTATGGCGACGCCAGATTTAACCCGGAGTTTCAAGACCTTCGGAGAAACACCGAATCTGACCGTTTATTTTTTAAAAAAAATCAATCAGATTCCAAATCAGACATTTCTGTTTGTTTTTTTTAACAGAAAAGCTATTCAACACTTGGATAAAATGCATTTTCCAGTACAGAGAGTCTTTTTTTCTAAAATCCACATCATTGCACACATCAGTTATTACTCTCCATGGTTAAATGTTTATTGCCAATATACAAAACCGATAAAAACATATCAAACTGGTTAATTTAGAAAATTCAAGTGTCTTGAAAGCATCTGGAATCGCTTTGCCCCTGGGCAAGTCCTGGTCTTTGAATACTTCAGTATCTCCTCTGTCTGGGAGAGAAGATGGTGTTCGGGTTGCTGTCTCGCTCCCGCGCCTTCTCTCGCTCTTTCTGGCTGTTGGCGGTCAGAGTCTCGTCAGGCTTCTTCTCGCTTTTGAAGAGATCTCGACCCGTGCGCATGATCTGCTCCTCGATTTTGCGGTGGCGCTTCATGTCTGACAGTACTTTGTCCAGGCGAGCTTCCCTTTTCACAGAAGATCGAGCTGAAGACCCTGGGAAAAGGAAGTAAACAACCACATTAGCTCCCTATAAGTCTTTTCAGAAGAAAGCAAACGTGAATTTCCAGAAGCACCTGGTGTCCTGCGTCTGGTGACGAAGGCATTTTTTGGGGTGGTTTGCTCCTCATCAAAATCAAACTCAGTTGGCGTTAGAGGCCTGGGGAAACATTTTTATACAGGGAGGTTTCAGTGCCTGTATGACAGTCAAAAACCTAAAACATGAAATGGTGAGAAACAGTGGACTGACTTGTGGTCCTTCTCGTCCCGCTCTCGTTCTTTTGCTGCCTCTTCCTCTTCATCTCTTTCTGGTGAGGGGGTTCGGTCAGGAGTAGGGGGCCTCCTGGGAAGGGGAACAAACTCCAATTCCAGCATCTCCCCTTTAGCGAGCAGTTCATACAGTCTTTTGATCTCAGTGGTGGGTGGCATCCATGTTTTGGGATCCTCAATTTCCTCATCACTGTACGGAAGCTCCCATTCGCCATCCAGATCTGCGTCCTGCTTCACCGGTTCGCTGTCCACACCTGAGTCTTGCTGAGGGTCATCCTTCTGGACCTCTCCTTTGGCCTTATCTGTGTCTACACCTGGTAGGAAGCAAAATAAATATATATGTATACAGTATGAGGCAAGTTTCCATCATACATAATGCCATCCTGTGGCAGCATATACAGCAGTTATCCTTTGAGAATATGCATTTTCTTCTATACAATTCCCATTATATGGAATTGTGTTGCTTGTTTTTGCTCTTACTAAACCTGTACTAAACCTTTCAAGCTCCAAACTCTAATTGCTGGTGAATCTTTTCCACTAAAATATATGGGCTGAAATTAAACAACTTCAGATATTAAAAGCCAATGATTGTTTTTCTCTTAATGTGTCCTTTATTACTGGTTCCATCCTTGGTTGCTGAGTCTTCCTCTGTGGCATCAGTCATCTCTGCATCATGTTGCTCAGGCTTCTCATCGTCTTTTCCTGTTGCTGCAGATTTGTCTGTGTCTTTTACACCCAAAGCTTCTATGCCCTCTCTCAGGGATGAATCTGTGGCTTCAGCCTGCATCCTTCCTGTCGTTGGTGGAATATTTTACAGCCAAAGCATCTGCAAAGCAAAAAGTTTAATGCTTAATTGAAAGAAACAAACCACAACGTATACGTGACCCATCTTCATGAATGCCGAAACGACGTATGAGCAGCCCTGTAACCAGTAGCGTTTAATTTAACCGAATGAAAGACAAGACCAATAAAAAGTGACATGTGACATAGGTCGATATGCCGGCTAACGCCAGATCTAGCCAGTAGCCCCCTACAGCCCAAAATACATAAATTGACATTACCGAATGTCTACGTTGACGTAGGTCACCGGGGTTGCACCAAACCGCCCTGATTAAAATCATCTAAGTTGTCCGCGGGATTTACCAGCCATAACCAATTTTAATTTACGTAGACTATGGATTGTAAATATAGTCAATTGTATGAACGTAAACATTGCGCCATTTTGGACCGAAACAATCGCGTGACGTCGTTCTCGGTTCTGCGAGACTGCGCGCAAAGTCTCTCGCTGATTTCAAAGTATATGGATTATCAGCGGAACCGGTGAAGCTCGGCTAGCGGTAGCATTGTATGCTATATAGATCTACACATGGACCAAACTGCGCTAGTGCTTGTCACCGTGACAAGACGTAATGATAATAAGGAAGAGAGTAATGTACATTTTTGTTGCGTGCCCCTTTTGCAAACACATTTGAATTTTTACAGCGAAGGTCCTGTGTTTTGAAAATCCTAAAGGCGACGTGTACTTTTCACGTCATGGACGCGCCCGCCATTTTGATTGGTGGATTACAACTTCCGGTGTCTGTGCCCTTCATTTGAAATAAGTTCGTTAGGTGTGTGGCTCGATCCCGTCTCGTTAAAGGCCCGTGTTCACAATGTGGCACAAAAGTTAAAACTGGAGAGTAAAGGAGGTTTGCGGCAAAGGGCTGCTCCAGCATCGGCGGTAAGCAAAAACAGAAAATGTTCCACTGCTGAATAAGACTTCGATGAGCCAGTTTGTGAAGTGCGACTAGCCCAAAATAATGTGCGGTCCGCTCACTTATTGTTAGCATAACCGCGATTGTTTAACGTTTTGCTAACGTGATGGCTGTTAAGGTGTTTTTTAACTTCTTTTTAAGGTATCAGAATGGCCCAGCGTGTAGCGCTATCAGAGGGAGGAAACAAAAAACACAGCAGAGTTCGGGTTGCTGTGCGTTTACGTCCATTTTTAGCGCAGCCGGATGAGAGAGACGACGGGCCCTGCGTGCGAGGTTTGGACTCCCAGAACCTGGAGATAATTAACTGGAGGAACGCTACAGAATCCGTCAAGTACCAGTAAGTGGGCATGATTCTAGTCCACCCCCTTAATAAAATGTATGCATCTGTCCAAAATTTTGTTGGTTTGTTCTCATTTCAGCTTTGATGCGTTTTATGGTGAGAAAACGACTCAACAAGAGGTTTTCCTCTCATCAGTGAAGCCCATTTTACCCCATGTACTCAATGGACAAAACGCCAGTGTTTTTGCATATGGACCGACAGGAGCTGGTGTGTATATGCATTATATCTGACTATTACTTTGGGGAACAACATGCCAAACTTTGAAATATCCACATATTATACAATAAATGCTTGCAAGGCATATATTGTAATAAGTTGCTTTGCTTGCTTTTGCAGGTAAGACCCACACCATGTTGGGCAGTTCAGAGCAGCTGGGTGTGATCCCCAGAGCTGTTCGAGAGGTTTTCAATCTGGTCAATGCCAAGGATGCCAACGAGGGATGGGACTACAAAATTGGCATGTCATATTTGGAAATTTACAATGAAAAGGTATGTTACCTTTGCCTGGACTGTGTAGTACAAGTCTGTTTTTGATGCTTAGAGTTGCCGAACTATAGTAAAACGGATAACTGCGCCGCCTGGTTACATTCCTAAAAGCAAACAGTAAAGCATCTAGTCAGTCAGAAAAGTACTTGTTTAGAGCTCTCAATTATTAATTATTTCTTTTCTCAGGTGCTTGATCTTCTCTCACCAAATTCCCAGGATTTGCCAATCCGAGAGGACAAAGACAAGAATATCTTCATCCCTGGCCTCACTCACATAACCATCTCCTCCTTCTCGGATTTTGACAGCCATTTTGTCCCTGCCAGCCTTAATCGCACAACAGCATCGACCAAACTGAATCAGCGCTCCAGCCGCAGCCACGCTGTCCTCCTCATCAAGGTTTGGTTCTTGAATGAGTGTGGCAACAGTTTATCTTATAACTAATCCCACTGTGTGTTTATTTGGGATTGCCTGTGCATGGGTCGACATTTAAACAGCATCTTAAACGGATTGTGGCCTTTGAGCAGTAGGCCAGAATTTGGTAGCTGGTGCTGATATTAACTCTCTCTTGCAACTCTCCCGCTGGCATTTTCTAGGCTTTCTGGGACTTTTCTGAGAGAGAAACAAACTGATGTTTGCACTCGTTAATAATTTCCTGTTTTGTCTCCCCACCCACCCCCCACCTTTTCTGCTCATTGTAGCATTGGTATGTCGCCATTCATTCTCTAATCTTCTGCTTCCATCAGGTTGTGCGAACTTGGCGTGCTCTGCATCATAGACAACAGACAGGCAAGCTTTATTTAATAGACCTGGCAGGCTCTGAGGACAACCGCCGGACCGGTAACCAGGGCATCCGTTTAAAAGAAAGCGGCGCCATCAACTTGTCTCTCTTCACTCTCAGCAAAGTTGTGGACTCCCTAAATTCTGGAACTGCCATCCGTGTACCCTACAGAGACAGTAAACTGACACGGCTGTTACAGGACTCTCTGGGTGGCTCGGCACACTCCGTCATGATCGCCAATATTGCACCAGAATACAAATACTATTTTGATACCTTCAGTGCTCTCAACTTTGCTGCCAAATCCAAACTCATCGTGAACAAGCCCTTCACTCGTGAAACTGTAGCGCCGCCTGTACTGACAGGTGAGTGACACACATGCTCTTGTTTACAGTGGTAACAAAGACAAAACCTAGGAGAGCCAGGGAGAGGAACTCAAAATGACCAAGTGTACTTTGCAGTAGGGTTGCAGCTGTAGAATGTTTTAGTAATTGGGTATTCTACTGAAAATCTCTTCCATTAATCGAGTAATTCTATTAAACGTGTTTTTGCTTAGTTAAAGAGCAATTATAAATATACAAGAGAATTTCATCGCTACTTTCCCTCAACGTTTCCATCTTTCTCCTCCAACCAAACATTTCCGCCTCCTCCGTTGTGGCATTGTGCCGCATTAATAGTACGATAGCCCATGTGAAATACTGTGCTTTGAGCTTTACTTTTAAACCAGTTTTTACTCCAGGTGGATAAAATTACTCGATTATTTATTTGTAATCAAGGTACTCGAATTACACAAGTAATCCTTTTATCCCTACATTGCAGGCAGAGGTCAACACAAATCTGTTAAAGGATTAAAAAAAACAAAAAGAGGTACCCTTGAGCAAGGTACAGACTATCTGAATGCTTAGGAAGGGCCCTGCGATGAGCTGGCCACTCATCCAGGGGTGAACCCTGCCTCTGCCCATATGCAGCTGGGATAGGGTCCAGCACCCTCCCCGTGACCCTGAAAGGGAACAACAGTAAAAATTGAATTGAGTTCTCATGTCTTCATTACACTCGAGTAGACTAAACCTTAGCTGGACTAAACCAGGATGGAAGCATCAAGGAGCACCTGGTTACAGATCGATGTCCACTAGCTCTGGATTTGGAGAAAATGTCAGTTTTCTAATGCGTTTTTGTGATCATTGTGTTTCTGCTGCTGTGTGAGTGAACACCTACAGGCCTGTCTGATGCTGAACCGTCTCCATTTATATACCTTTGATCAAGAGAACCCCACAAATGGTGGTGCATGTGTGCAGTGATTACTGAGCTGTTAATTTCTCCTCTGCCTTTCCAGTGAAGCGAGCCAGAGAAACCCATGAGGCTCAGGAAGCTGGCACCGAGCCGCAGAAGAAACGACAGAAAGAGGAGAGAAAAACTGAGCAAGATGTTCCCTCATCCTCCACAAGCGTTCAAAGGTAAAACCCACTTATCGATCCCTGTATTGTCCCATGTACACGACCAGCACTACAGCATCACGTTTGATCCAAATAAATTGCGAAACAACGGTTAAAAAAATTAAGGCAGTGTTTCTGTGCTAAAAGTGGAGTAGAGCCCTGACAGCCTGCTCGTTTTTATATTCCCATCAGTCTGCGCCATTTAGGCCTACTTCTACCTAATTTAATATTTATAATTTTAATATGAAGCAGTCACTGTCTGGGACATGGCCCGAGGTAGTCCTCATCTGGACAGGAAGGCATGGTTTGTGGAGTAGAAATGCAGCTCGCTGTTGCATTTGTTAGCTAGATAATACAATAAGTGGCAATGCTGAACGATCTTATGGTGCGTGCCTTTAAATACGAGGCTGCCACTAGCTACAGATGTTCTGTCTACAAAGATATGAGAGACAGAAGTACCTACTACCTTACACTCCTGGACTACCTGCTACAAGTGCTGCTACTGATTCAGTGAATTATTTTTTACAATTTAACCCTTATTTAATTAGGAAGTGCCACTGACACTCCAGGTCCTTGATCATCCTGCCAGACATCGTCTTCATGGCAGCTTAAGCTTGATTTGGTTTTCTTTCAGCCTGTCGGAGTCATCTGTGATGGACAGACTAATTGTGCTGGAGAAGCTGATGATGAGCTGTCAGGACAAAGACAGGCTGGGCATGCTGAAAGATGTGGCCCAGTCTCGCAAGGAAATTCAGGTATCACTGCGCCTATGCACCAGGAATGTATCAGCATTCCCAGGAAAAATGTGCAGCAGCTGAGGTGAAATCTGACATTTGTATTTTGATAGGAGCTCAAAGAGAAGCAGAAGGAGTTGGAGATCAAGGCCATGCTGTTCAGTCGACTGGCTGGAGAAAAGGCCGGCACCAAACCGGTCTTCAAAAACACTGTGGCTCCTCTGCAGAGGAAACAGCCAAGTGCAACAAAACCCAGCAGACAGCAGGCGGTGGTCCAACCCCTACAAGGTCAGCAGAAGCCGGGCTTTTTCACTAGAAACCATGGCACCGGACAACGGAACCGGCAGAAGCGTCGAGTTCTGTGTAACAAAAGATTTTAGTACCACAAAGGCCTGGCTTTACTCATATTCATTAAAAAAAAATTATACTCAGGGTTTTTTTTTATTATTAAGAACAGAAATCTCAATCTACGGCCTCCAGCGGCAGCACAAACACTGCAAGAAAGACGGCCAAACTTTAAATACAGAATATTTCCACCAAACACCACCTGATTTTACCAGTTAATCACCGGATCGTGGGAACCAAGGCCCGAAAACTCACCTTAATTGTGATCAAACCTCTCTTAAAGCAACAGTCTCATGATGTGAGACCTCAAAGTATGAGCCAAACAAGTCGTGAATGACCACGGAGGGGGAAAAGTATTTACAATAAAAATTGACACCGTTTGGGTGTGAAACTGTGTAGGCTTCAGTGTTTATCTGTGACGGTTGTTCTGAGAGCCTTCTTCTGCCAGAGTGATTAATATTGTGTGTGTGTGTGTGTGTGTGTGATATCATGTCTCAGTGTTGGAGCTCCAGCCTCTGCAGCAACTCGCGGTGAAAGTCAAGAAACAATCGGTCTGCGTCAAGAGGAAAGACAGGAAGATTCCAGAGCAAGCTGAGGTCAGCATCCACCTCAGGTTTAACATGTACAAGCTAACAATCCTTCAGCTGTCGCCTTATTTTCCTAATCGACCCACATTTCGAGGTCTAAATTCACCCGTTTTGTATTGTTTCATTTGACTGTTTTCCAAATTCCAATTGTAATGGAAGTTGGTTTTGTCTCAGCCGCCTGATGGTAAGGAGAACACGATGCAGACCGAGTGGGAGTCTCAGCTGGACACGTCAGTCCTGGAGCAGTCCAGAGAGAAAATCCTGCAGGTCCTGAACACGGGCTCCCTCAAAGAGCTGAAGGGGCTGCAGCAGATTGGGGACAAGAAGGCAAAGCTGATCCTCGGCTGGAGGGAGATCAATGGTCGTTTCACAAAGGTGGGCGAAGAAAAGTCCCTCTGTAAAGCAGCCCGTCTTCAGCGGAGATCATCAACTCACTCTTGAGCTGTTTTACAGGTGGAAGATCTGGTGAAAGTGGAGGGTATGACAGAAAAGAGGTTTTCTTCCTTTATGAAGGTGAGTAGATTTTCAAGGATTAGACGAATGCAGCATTACTTTTGTCAAGGCTTTAAAATCAACCTCTGATCAGTATTGAATTACCTTTTTCTAACAATGCTATTACCGTTATGGGTATACAGTATATCTATATATAGATTTATATAGAATAGATCCATATGATGAGAGGAGCTTTGTTGACGTAACTCACTTTGTTTTTCAGGCGAACATCCTCAGTGCCATGGGAAAGTGACTTGTATTTTTTTACATTTATATATTTTTTGTGTGGCTGTGCATCATGGCTCGTGTATATAATCTCAGCAGTTTGTGTCACGGATGTTTTAGGCTTGAATATTTTTGTAGTTACTCTTGTGTTCCAGCTGATGGCGCATTCCTGCTTTTTAATAAACTCACAAGACTCCGACTGTCTCTTTATGTCTGAATAAACGTGGCGGAAACGGCCCCGACACACAAACGTGGCATCTTCTTGTTCTGCACACCAGTGATGTTGCAGCTTCATCCTTCCGCATCACATCTGCTGGATTTCTCTTTTCCTTTCTGTCCTTCACACACGCACACTCTCCTCCTCCCTCACCCGCCCTGCTTTTCAGGAGACTCCCCATCCCTCCCTCACACTGCGCTACAAACATCCCCGTCCTTCCTCAACCTCCACACGGGTCCCTGCAAACCGAGCGAGGCGTGTTTGAACTGGATCTGCCGGCTGGAGATGCTGGTTCGGTTCTGACGCGGATCTTTTTTGCAGCAGAGAATCAAACTCCCACGATGCCAAATCCAGGGACGCTCCGGCTGGATTAAAAAGGTCAGTCTCCTGCATCCGCGGCTCCACTTCTTCTCTGGCTCGGAACCGTCTCATCAGCCTCCGACCATAGTTTCCTGTTAAATGCAAACATCTAAGGACGCGTTCCGTCCATAAGCCCGTCAGCGGGGCTGTTCACACCCAATGAATCTGCGGGAGCGGCTCATCATTTAGCTGCTCCCCTCATCGATCAGCGCTGTTCTTCCTTTGTCCTCATCCCTTTCTCTGCTCATTTCAGCGAGCGCGTGTGTTTGTGCACATGACTGAATGCGCCTATGTGCACACCTGCATCCATGGCTGCTCCACCTGCCTTTGGGACTCGCTTTTTGTGTTATCTGATCCAGCGGGTTTATTATGAGCTCTGCGGCCTTATTTACCCTGTTTCCGTGTTTGCTTTTGGGCTGCGTGAGGAACACCGATTTATTAAAGTGACTGTAAAACAGACAGGAAAAAAGAATTAAAAAGCGAATTAAATGACATGAGAGAAGCGCCCGTCACTATGTGATAGCTATTGTTTTAAAATGGAATGCACGTGTTTATTTAGAGATTTGTGCATTCATCTCATTATAAATAATAATAATCTGTCACAAAAATGATGTAGTTTAGGTACTCAATGTGAAGTTTACCATTTAATCTGAATATGTCCAGTAAATCCTGCATGTTTCTGGAATGTTGGCTCTGTGGCAGCCAGTTCAGGCAGAGTTTATGTGCTTGTGTGGCTGATGAAGGTGCTAGACTATAAAATCCTATAGAACAGAGGATTTACTTGTTTCTGCAGACTTGTTTAGACAAAGATATCGGCCGGCTGTTGGGGGGCGGCAGCTTCTGCTTTTAAAACCGTCTTTCTGGTCGTCAGGTGTATCGTCAGGCAGCGCAGCGAGGACCGGAACGTCGACTGTTTTGCCCTCATCATGGCTGTGAACGTGATCCCGTGCCCTGCCGTGTGGCCCGGGGAGGAACAGCCGTCTCTGCTGGACCAGGAGGGCCCTGTGATGGCCCAAGAAGTGGCCTCGGCGCCTCCCGTCCAGGTCAGAGATGAACAACTCATCAACACAAGACCCCCCTGCAGCAACTCCAAGGGGGATCTCGTCATAGTCATCAATGAGAAGCTGCAGAACAGTAAGTGACGAGTCCGACCGCGCCGAAGCAGCTGGGTTGGGGGAGGGTGGTGGTGCTGCTGACTTGGCTCTAAACAAGTTTGTCTTCCCTCGTGCAGGTAATGGGATCCATGAAGCGTCTGAGAGCACCTCCCCTGTCATCTCCTCCCCTCCGAGGAGACAACCCTGCATCTCATACCCCCATCACGGAAAGACCAGGAAGGGCAGCAGAGCGAGCTCCATCAGCTACACCGCCTTCTCGCCCCGGCCATCACTGTCTCGCCACTCCAGCATTGCTACAAACCCCCCGCTGGACCGGACCAAAGTGAAAGACTACCTCCTGCTGTCCGTCCTGGCCTGCTTCTGCCCCGTGTGGCCCATTAACATTGTGGGATTTGTCTACTCCATCATGGTACAGTGAGAGTGAGGCCGTATTTTACAGCACCTCCATCAAAGCCTCCCCCAAAACTAAAGTGTTCGTTCGTCTCTTTCAGTCCAAGAACAGCCTCGAGCAGGGAAACCTGGACGGTGCCGTGCGTCTGGGACGTGTGGCCAAGATGCTCTCCGTGGTGTCATTAGTGGGAGGGACGCTCATTATCGTCGCCTGCATTGTGAATCTGGCCAGTGAGTGTCCCAAATCCGACCTTTAACTCCCTTTTACCCCCTTTTTTGCCTCATGTGTGCATTTCTCCAGTCCTTCTGGCAAAAGACTTGTTCCTGTCACCCCTTGCCCTCCCCCGCAGTACAATATCAAGCTTCCTCTCTGCGCAGCCTGACTGTAATCACTGATATGATCCCCCAGCTCATCACAGCTAGCTAAAAAGCTTACCCTGTCATCAGGCGAGGCAGCACTCCGGCCTTTAGGAACTCTGCTGACGTCAAAAATGATCACAGCCTATTAATCACATCTGCATATGTCAGATCTACACTGTGTGACATGTGGTTCTGTGTGCACGCTGCCCCCCCGCCCCACTACATGCCTCGGGTCGCTCGTGTGTGTATCTGTAGTGATGCGTGCTGTCTCATACCAGACGTGCTGTCCTGTACTGTGTATGATCATCTCTGTATGATGGATGTCAGCCTTGTGGGCGTGGCCCCACAAAATAAAGGTGTGTTCATTGTTTCTGGTAAATAAATGGGATCTGGTCAAAGGTGAGTGATGATTACTGGTCCTGGAGGCCAGTGCCGACCGTCTTGTTTTCCAGCGCACGGACACCCACCCACCCACACACCCCACACACACACACACATTCTCAGCCTACTGGGGCTCATTAAGCCAAGTGTGATCCTAATCAGCTCATTAATAGGAGCCACAAATGTACACACAAACTGCCTTTTCATTCTCAGGGACTCGTTACAAATTGCCCCCCCCCTCCCCGACCCCCCACCCCCGTGTGTGTGTCCATGTACATTTGCAGTAATGCATAGCTCTTCCACTAATACACTTCCTTTTCTTTTTTTAGTAAATGTGAAAACCTGAGTTTCATCCCAGGATGAAACTGGATAAGACAACCATCCCGACCGTCCGGCCTGCACCTGCTCCACCGTCTTTACTGCCTAGTCATTACCTGGACTTGTGACAAACGTGCACCCCCACATAACAGCGCTTACCTATATTACTGTAATCTATATAACTCACGAATGGAAGACAATAACATATGCAGATTGTGCTGCTGTGTGAGCGGGGGGGGTGGGGGGTGGGGGGTGGGGGTGGGCTCGTAGGGGGTAGGGTACCAGGCCAATTGGTCCCTCTTCATCACATCATCGCTCGCTGAGCCAACTCAGAATAATCAATCAATTCACGCTTTGAAATGTCTGCAGCTCTCTACAGCGCTTGTCTTTCAGCCCCACCCAGTTTTACACTCTGGAATTTACTCTTGTGGAGACAGAGATCTGAGACTCACTTTCCTTTCCTAACACTTACAGCCCCCCCCCCCCCCCGTGCTGCTCTCACCAAAGGTCAAAGAGGCTTAGGCAGGCCCTTAGCTGTGAGTGCAAAAACAGGAGGGATTATGGGTAGGCTGACACGAGTCGTCACCTCAGTGAAATTTAAGAAAATATGTGCCAAATGAAATTCAAGAAGCATTTTGTGGATAGGAAATGTTTTTACTCCGCCACCCGTTCACCGTCCGTCCCCTCCACTGTGAACCTGTGGGGGCCACGTGGCCACAGGAGCCCCCTCTGTAGCCAATCACGAAACATCTCAGCATCTCATCTAACCCATCTTTTGATAATCTTTGTAAAACATATTTTTGAAAATGAGAGACAACTTCTGGTGTCAGTGGACATCCGGTGGTTGTGTGTGTGTGTGTGAGTGTGTGTGTGTGTGTCTGTATGGACATCGTTATTTGGTTAACAAATTTAATAACTTGTGATTCAAATTAGTGGCGATAGCGTCCACGTGGAGCCTGAACATTAACAAATACTGTTGTCATAGGAAGCTTTTGATCCCTATTAATACTATACTTATCTACCTGTGATCCACACTGTGATACTAAACTCTGGGTTTAAGCAAGATTTGATCAAATTCTCCTTATTTATTCTCTCCTGGTTTCTGATTCATGTACAGAGATGATGACATTTCTCATGAGTGAACTCTAGGAACATATAAGTAAATGTAATCAGCAGTTGTTGTGTTCTACCTATATTAATCTCAATATTGTGATAATTATTTGAGTAAAATAGTCTAATGTAGTCACAGAAATTGTGCGAACCTCCTGAGAGTCACTGTATTAGCGACCAGCTTCTCTAATACTTCTTCATCATTGGCATGTTGTGCATTTCTTTTCTCTTTTTTTTAAAAACTTAAACTAATGTTGATGGTAGAAGTTGAAAACTAGACCGATGAACTGGCACCTATTATATACTTTGGCAACACATTCGTAATAAAGACACGATGCATGCAAGGCGTTCGGTCTCTTGTCTCGAAGGGTGAAGAGCAGCAGCAAAGAGTCCTGATGGTTGTTGAATCGCTTGTCAAAATGTGGGACTAAAGAGGGAAAATGCTGGAGGCCCGAGCCGAGGAAACACTGATCCGCTGCAATGGAAGAAAAGGGACTAAACAAACCTCCCTCTCTGGATTTGTTAAATTAATGATCACTGCTGATGTTTTCTATCTAATTACAGCAGAGAAACAGAGGCTTTCAGAGGGAGACGCTACAGCAAGGCAGCGTGCACACGGAGCTAAATGCTACATCAGCAAGCTAACATGCTGACTGTACCCACAGCTAAGAGTTAACGGACTGTCGCTGTGACGTTAGTTGATCAAGCTAACAAATGCAAAAGTGTCCCAAGGTTCATGCCAGGACAAGGTGGTGGAGGAAATGGGGCCTCCTGGAAACAAGTGTAGCTTTCTTTTACCCTACGCAACTAGAATATACCACATTATAATGCATATATTATCTCTGGCAGTAATCAAGATGTTGTCAGTGGGGGATAAACATGGAAAGATGGACGTATGAAAGGCATAAAAGGCACCTGAAATGTGATATTTCATTATTATAGATCACATTAAGCATAAAAAATGAACAGGATTCACAACAAAACCAGCCAGTTTTTGAAGAATTTCCCCCAGTAGAGAGTGGGGGGGGGGGGGGGGGGGGGGGGGGGGGGGGGGAGACCGCAGCAGCAGCAGAAACAGCTTTCACAACATCCAACAAGAGCAAACTCTCCTTCACGCAAGTGTTGACTCTCTGACAGCAAAAGTTATTTTTCCTCCGAGCTCAGCTAATTCACAGGAGCTTTAAAGCGTGCAGGGCGGGGGGCATATGCAACGGGGTCACATCCTCAGGCATAAAATGGGTCACGGATTACACGCAGAGACACGGAGGCGGTGAGTCCACTTGGCAGCGTTTGCATGCATCACGTCCAACCCGTCGGTGCAGATAGAGCATCACATGCAGATACCAGCGCTGCTCTCTTACTGGCTGCCTCGCTTTTCACCCCTGACAGTCAATGGGGATGAGTGTGACTTCATCCCCGGGTGGGTTTTCACGTGAGCGTCAAATTGTTGGCGTAATTCAGAAAGTATCGTTTTTATTTGATCAGAATTGTTTGCGTGAGTGTTCCATTAACGCCACGGTCAATAGATTCATTATGCAGCGCGGGGATGATAATGACTCCGGGCCTGGGATGGATTTCCAGCGCTGCTTAATGTGTCAGAGCTGAACATCAATGATGTTTGATTATTTCTCTTTTAGTGCGTATTGATGCAGATAAAGTCCAACATGACAATAACACAGTTAACTCACTTAAAAGGTGCACATACCCATAAAATGATGTTGGTCATTTCCTTGATTTTTATAAATGAATCTACACAATACATAAATACCTAATAAATGGATAGTAGAGATCGAGGAGATACCTTTAGAGAGGTCACAAAAACATCAGCCATGCCTGCTGCACTAGA
Organism: Takifugu rubripes; assembly: GCF_901000725.2. Classification (NCBI taxonomy): domain Eukaryota; kingdom Metazoa; phylum Chordata; class Actinopteri; order Tetraodontiformes; family Tetraodontidae; genus Takifugu; species Takifugu rubripes. Next base: position 12,591,975 of record NC_042285.1, read on the forward strand.
TATAGGTAAATATGTCCATCATATTTGTCTCCCCTTTAACAATAACTTAAAAATGTTGAAGAATCAACATATTCATCAAACAATGGTCTGGCAAATGTCATTAAACTTACAGAATAGTGGGTAAGAAAGAAATCCTTGTTGGTGGAATCTATACAGATGTGTCACAAATCTACTTTTTAATATCTACATGAGGCTTAATGAACTGTGACGTCATCTGCCGGCTCACGTATGGCTCCTTCTTGCTGCACAGCCACATTTGAGCATCTTCATTATTTTGTCTTAAGGTGGCAGTGATGAGCTGCTTGTTGGGTTCTTTGTGGACCAAAGGAGGACGTCCTCTCCGAGGCCCAGCCGCAGGTGCAGCCAGCAGCGTCACTCTCTGGAACACTCAGAGCTTTGGAGAAGGTCTGGGTGTTCCAGATCCACTCTCCATGTTGTGTCTTTGTGCTGGCTGGTGTTTGTGTTTTGGTTTGTCCCTTCTGTCTTGTCTTCTCTCCTCCCTCACTCTTTTCCTGCAGCGCTGTGGAGGAGGGGGTGGATGGTGATTGGCCAGCGTGTTGGCGCGCCCGCAGCTCTCTTTGGATCACCTTGAGTATTTAGATCTACCTAGTGGGAGAGCTTTCCCTCGCCAGATGGTTGCGTCTCCTGATCAGTGGCTCCCGCGAGAGTTTCACCGTGTTTTCACTTGCTTTTGTTTCCTTGATTGTTCATCTCGCAGTTTTAGGTAATAAATTATTCATTCACCCCTCTGCATTTTGGGGTCCCCTTTGCTCCGAATGCGCCATCTGTTATTGTTCTATTAGCTTTACTGTTTTTACACAGTTACCGTTGTTTAAAAGGCTGCACAAAAGAATTCAATGTGTAAACGTAGCTCCAATATATGAGCATTTACTTAGCAAGCAAACAATGACTTCACACTAAACTCTTGGTTCTAAACCGCATGCAACCGTTTCAACGCCGCGCTGAATTAGAAGGATCATTAACTTCCAGTAAATCCCCTGTCTTTCGTTTTTAATGTTTAAGTTAGCAGAGTAAAAGGATGCTGAAAGGGTCCTGTGCGCCACACCTGCTAGATGCAAAATTAGCTGCAGAGCCAGTGACTGAGCGCTAGGTGGCAGTATTGGCTTTATTTGGGTGCCACTGAGCCACAGGTAAACATGATTTTAAAGAGGCCACTTGGGAACAACTAAACTCACAGATTTACTCAGTCAATCGAAAGAGAAATAAAGGGGAAAAAAGAGAAAAGTAATAGAAAAAGAGTAATTTTGCACAGTTTCCAGTTTCAAAAGACAAACATCTAAAGCAAATGAAACACAATATATAATAATATACAGGTAAACACAACTGGTACTTACAGCATGCCTCGAGCAGATCAAGCAGATATGAAATCTGCAGCCATTGGAAATTTTCAGACAACAAATAACTTTCATATTTACCTGTTAGATAATCAACAATGTATTTGCATTTACTGTATAACCATGCAGCGCCCGCCATTACACAACCGTTCCTGCAAACCTTCTTATAAAGTGTCTACATCACAGCAAAAAGGCTCATCAGAGTGTCAACAACGAGGAATTGACACGATAAGAAAAACAATAAGTAAATTTAAACTTAAAATAAATAAATTACATTAATTAATTAAAAAAAAATAAAAAAATAAAAAACCTAATTAAAAAAAAACCTCCCCTAATAATCCAGAACAAACACCTCGGTACTCAGCGATGAGCGCTTCAGCCTGCGGCAGAATCTGACTCACATTTGTCTTCTCGTTTGCTCCCTCAACACCGAACATGCAAGAGACCAACACATCATGGAAGAACCAAACATCTTTTTAGGTTGTGCTGTCTGCAGGCAATCCAACAGATTAAAAAAGTCTATTAAGACCACTTGGAAGTCTTCGGAAGCATTAGGCAAAATGTTATTGCGAGGGAGAGGTATGTGTGCTTATGGTTCTCATAGTCACACCAGCAATGAAAAAAGGCCCAAAGTAATTAGAGTGAGCAAACCTGAAGCACGGCAGAATAATGCAACTTTCCCTCTTATTACATTTTCATTTGCTCCGCCTCGGTTTCTTTTGCTGACTTCTGACCAGTATGGAGAGAAGGGAGACAGATCCCTGTGAGTATGAGGATGAAAATCCTCCCACCAGCTTTGTGCTGGGAGCAGATCTGCAAGGAGTGGATTTAAAACAACGAGCAGTGAATATGACCCATTTGAGAGGGATGGGGGGTAAAATGGTCTCATCTTTGACACAAAGTAAGCAAGTCCTTTGTGGTCATGCAGGAATCCTCAGAACATGCGTTGGAAGGTCTCTTTGTCTGACTTCAGGCCTCATCTCTGTTGTCAGGACGACGGAGGAGTGAAGATCAGTTCATTCCTGCAGCGTGGACCCAGGCAGCTCATTGGTCAGTGTGTGCCAGCGCTCCACCTTCTGGCCCTTGTTCTTAAGACAGTCGATCCAGTGCTGCAGGGGGTCTCCCTGTGAGTGACACCCCAAGGAGACCCCCCCTGTCACACACACACACACACACACACACACACACACACACACACACACACACACACACACACACACACACACACACACATTTGGAGTATTATTTCCATGAACAACCAGAGATATTATCAGAATCAGGGTGCATCTCTCTGGGGGAAATGCTCTAATGAGACAAGGATCAAAATCCCCACCAAAGAAGAAAGATTCTATCTGGTAATGATGTGGTAGCAGCTTCTTTCACAGCAGCTCGTGATCTGAGCGCATCTCTAATTTATACCCACGGCTGGAGTGAACTTTCTTACAATCTCAAGACCTGCATATAAATGACCCTGAGAATCTTCTGAGTGTGTGTGAGTGTGTGTTAGTGTGTGTGTGTGTGTGTGTGTGTGGGGGGGGGTGAGATAGAGACGTTATGTGGGTTAGGGTTACACCTTTGTGCAGACCAATACACAGGGGGTGCAAATACATCTCTTTTAAAAATCGGATCTTGTCTTGTCCTCCAACAGTTTCATTACATTCTCCTGGATAAAAAAAAGTTTTTACAAAATTGTCTTCAGGAAGATTATAAACCAACTCAGTTTCGTTGCATTTTTAAGATTGTTTTCCTCAGAACACTTTGCTGTTAATAAAAATGCAGCCATAGGAAACGAGGAGTTTGCCCTTTAGCTGATGTGAGAACAAACATGTTGACTTTTATGAATCCCAGCATAACAGACAGAACAGGAACCACCATAATTACTCCTGATGCACTGAGAAAATGAAGTATAGAGCTCATTTCGGCCCAAAATGTCACTGACACCCCTTTGGCAAACAAAGCCCACAATTAAGGCTGAGAGCTGCACTTACTGCACATAATAGACAGGATCTCAGGCAGCGCCACAGACTGCCGGGAAACGGTGAGAAAAACCAGCAGGAAACTCTTTATAAGTGGCCTCAACTCACCGATGAAGTCGTTGGACTTGCCCAGGTCGTAGTCCCAAACCGTGACCTCCAGCGTCTTTTTGGCCAACTCTGAGAAGGTGATTTCATAGAAAAACTCCTGGTGTTTTTACAAACAAAAAAAGCAGAGGAGGTGAAGGAAAGGGTGAGAGAAAGGCCAGAAGATGACGCCTACGCTTTCTGGAACCTCAGAAATGCTTTCAAGCTGGGAGGAAACGGCTCACAATAATTGGTGGTAGACGTTCATGCAGCGTCTCTGAAGACCACCTCGCATTTCTTTACATGAAGCCATAATCGGTGTGTTACCCCAATCCTGCATACACACACACACGCACACACAAACACACACACACACACACACACAGACCTACCTCATTGAACTCTGGGTTGAGGGTCTTTTTAATCACCACCGTTTTGTGTTTGGATTTTTTGTGAACATCCGGCTTGAGGTACCTGATATGGAAAATTAAAAAAAAAAAGTCAGTTTAAAGCACAAGTCTGCAGCCGAGAGATGCACAACCTCTGTAGCCGCTTTAAGGAATTCACTCTTCATCATTCCAGCTTCTGGAGGCAAACATCCTGCCTTGCATAAATATATTATTATTTGTGCCATTTTCATGTTGTGAAAGTTTAACTTTAATTCCAGACTACAAATGTCAAAATTCTGAGTTTTATTGGCTTGACCTCTTTAACAATTTAATATGTTTACAGAATATTTTAATATCAGGTGGATAATTAATATCAGATGCCGTGAGACTTTATCTCAGGTGATACTTGATCTTTTCCTCGTATAACTAACCGCCTGCCTGCAGCTCCACACTCATCTTCTGCAGCGAAATCCAGTTTGAAACAACCAGAACTGACTTCCAGAAATATCAAACGACCCCTCAGCTGGTTCCGTGAGATTGTATCCATGAACGCTTACGTGGATGGATCACTAATTCACCAACACAGCTCAGATTGATGAAGCTTAACGTTCCGACAACAGGGTGTCTTTGAATTCTCCGGGTATTTTAAGACAGCTTGAGGTAGCGTGGCAAAAACCTCGATTCACATTTGCTTTCCACCCACCACACACAGCAGAGAGATGGTGCACTCCCACACGCTCTCAGACACAACAAAGCATCTGTGAGAATTAGGAGGAGAAGAAAATAAAACTGCTGCCAAAGGGCAAATGTACAAGTCCCGCATCTAAAATTCGAAAGGGGTGCTTGATGTTCCAGCGTAGGCATGTGAGGGGTGCATGGGTGGGATCAGTGGCTGTGCAGGAGGGAAGGGGGTGGGGGGTGGGGGTGGGGAGCTGGAGTTCAAGACGTGACGGGAGAAGCAGAAAGGAGATTGGTGAGCATGACTGTGTGTGTGCCGGGAGGTTGTTTGGTATTTTATTTATTCCACTAAAGCAGCAGTGAGACAGAGCATCCACTGAAGAGCAAGGTTAAAGCTCATCTGTCCAGATTCTGTCGGTCTGCACCGAGAGCTCTTCCTGCCCTCCTCACACACACACACCCACACACCCACACACACACACCACACACACACACACACACACACACACACACACACACACAGACAGTATTGCTTTTCTTTCAGCAGTGAGTAATGGGGCTCCAGAGGATCTCGATGACACTAATAACAGCACCGACTGCCTCCTTCCTGATAAGCTGTTACCATAACATTAGATCATGTCACTGCCTGTCGCTCTGTTTTGAAGGCTGCCAATGTGCGTGCACACACTGGCGCACGCACGCACGCACACACACACACACACACACACACACACACACACACCGTGTTGCCATTATCTGGAGGAACAAACGATATATTTCACAGTGTGAGAGCTCTTCTAAGCCCTCGCCACACTTGTATGCAGGGCAGCGATGTGTGATCTATCACTCATGACTGCGGTGATTCATGGGATTCGTATAAGATAACAGCCAGTTCAGATCAGACGCAGGTGTTAGGATGGACGGGGACTGAAGGAGCAGTTGTAGTGAACTGGAAGTCTGTGTCGTGCGCTACTTGCTTAATATCTGTTCGATTAGGCAGCGCAGCAGTTTTGTTCAGGGGTTCCCATGTGTCCTTAAAACTGTTCAAATGCAGAAAGTCATGCATATACCCTGTAAAAAATTTGCGGCAACATTTTCCCATCTGGATTGTGGTTACTGTTCCAGATTTGATAGATGAATGTTAGCTCTTTACGTTTTAACGTAGGGGTCTGAATAACCGTTGACGTCCATGGCAGCCAGGTGGGCACAGCGTTTGACCCCGACACACAGCCCACCACGAGCCCTCTCCCCCTTGGCCTCGCTCTGCAGGTCGCCATCAATGGCTGGGGGTAGGTACTGCAGGCAGAGCAGCAGGCGGCCTCTCTCCTCCAGACTCCTCTGTTGCTCTGTCTCCCACTTAGAGAAAGAACAGATGAGAAATGATGCTTCAACAGCGATGCAGCTGATAAAAATGGCAAAAATATTTGTGTCGATTTTTCTGTCTGCTGTAATCGAATTTCTTTTTAATAATATCCCTGGATTACTCTGATCTATCCTCTCCCACCATGTCAAAATAACTGCTTCTGTTGCAGCATCCCTGTTTCATGTGTAAATAAGCAGCTTGCTAATCCCAGAAAAATCACCATATCCATTTCATAAAGCGATAATATGTCAGCGGCGTGTGCAGGGGAAATAATAAAGAGAAGATCCTCCCGCAGCAGCAAGGCAGAAATCAAATCAAAAGCATCCTGTATCATTTAAACAGCAGCCCCTATTTGTTGAGTGATGGATGAAGGCTAACATACAGAAAAACACAGCAGCTCTCAAGACCATTTGAACCATAAACTAAGCGGTTACTGTCAAAACTGAGAGCTAAAACCAGCTTAAACGGGTTTCATGCTAACTGAGTTATTGCAAACGGATCGCCATCACAGCACAATCTGACATTGGCGAATCATTTTGTAACTCAGTTTATGAAGCCTCTTACTGGACAGTGATCCCAGCGCAGAACTAATGCCAAAGTGAGCTTTTGGATTGTGATCTTTTTTTCTGTGATGCCTCCATGTTTGCAGGATAAAGCGTGTATTTGTGTAATTGTGCTGCAAACATGATGTTACTAACCCTTTCCAAACACAAATAATACATGGCATTAACACAGTCTTTAGAAAGCTTGTCTTTATTATTAATAATTGAACTTGTCTTTATTTTAAATTTCCAGTATTTGTTTCTTAACACCTAACATTTTCCAGATATTAGCCATTATTTGAAGTTACTAAATCACAACTGTTGAGAATGTGGCACCAATGTCTCTTTTCTATCCCTCTTCTGGGGCATGTGAAGCCTCTCAGTAGTGTTAATAGTAGCAGTAGTAGTAGTGCTTGCTGCATCATTACACAGCTGGAGGAGCGATCAATAACTGTGATTTATTAACCTTGTGAAGTAATCAACTGTGCTGCTCCATCTATTTCAGCTGATATCATACTTTTCACACTCCATCAGTTGGCCGGTCTGTTTATGCATCGGGGCAGATTTAGAAGAAATCTTCCTCCGACATGATCGCAGGCAGCTCACAGACAGACTCTTATCGGCCTGTAAGAGCCTTGAAGTCACATCAATGGCCTCCGCGGCCCCAGGGGCTTCTGGGTATTTTTCATGGACAACATCAAACTGTTGCCAAAGTGTCTGACAATGAGCGGAGAAGATCGAAAGTGACAGACGAGCGGGTGTAGAAGTGGAAGACGATGTTCCCACAGGACCGTGACTCACCCGCCTCCCCGGCAGCACCAATACACGCATGTTATTTTTGGGAAAGACGCATGTTTGCTATTTCAGGACTTTCATCACTGCAGGTGCATCTTTTTCTTGACATTGCACCACAGAAAATGGAACCGGTCGGGTTTGATCGCCTCTAATGTGGTTTTAATTTGAAGTCGGTGCCTTTGCTTCCACTGTATTCCTCACTGTCTTCCCTCGCTTTCCAATCTATTCATCACTCATTAAGTCTTATCCTCAGGCGTGAGGGAGACACGGGTTTGATCAATACGCTCCTCCGCATTCCTCCCTTTCCTTTATTTAATTACCGGAACCGCTTTGTCTCCCTTTCCCTGATTCTTCCTAATTTTCTGCTTGTGTGTGTTTTTCCCGCTTGAATTCGTCTTTGCTGCCAACAGGCTCTTTGCCAGCTGCCGTGACCGAGTTGAGAAACTTAACAATTAGCGAGAATTATTTGCAGCAGGTAGCTGCTGCACTGAAACGGCTCAGACCTTCACAGATCGATGAGAGCAACTCATTAGGGAGGAGGAAATAAAGAAGCATCACCGTGGAGCCAGACACACATGGCGAGAGATGAATGAGAGAGGAGATAAATCTGTGTGTGGGTTTGTGAAGCTTAGGAGCAAGAAATAAATAATGATCAGTGTCCTCGTTGGCAGTGAGAAACAGAGGCAGCTGGTGGTGGGCTGCCCTTTTGGCTTCACCCCTTTATTAATTGACTGAATACCTAATGAAAGGATTGTCTCAGTGATCAAACCCGTGTTGTTAACAGAGGCATCAGAATATTGTAAAAACTTTGAGACTGGATTGCTAATTAAAGCTCCAGGGACCCCCCCCGGAGGTCTAAGAGGGGGAACGTCTTTAGGGAAAAACTGCCTAAGGTGTCAGCTGAGGAATCAGAGTTCAAGCAAAAACCAAAAAAACATTTAATTGGACCTAGTCAGGAAATCATTGAATTTAAAAAGACACCTTTAAAATGACCCGTTTCTCTGTAATAAATATAAACACAAGTTGCATCAAACCCCATGAAACTGAAGACCCAGTCATGAGGCAGTAGCTTCATTGGATGATTGATTGCATTAATTAGCTTTGCTGGATCTTGTCAGCTTGAGGGTGATTCCAATAACCTTAGAAAGCAGTTCAATGCATTCTACCAGCCCTGATGTTATTAGGTCTCATAATTCAAAAATCTAACTCAATTTACCATTTTAAACATCTGAAAGCTGTTAAAATGTAATAGATCACATGAATCACATGACTTCACCTTATTACTGAGCAGATTTCAGTGAAAATAGAATAAATGAGAATTTCTTTCTCAAACTCGAATCAAACCTGGATGAGTACAGGTTGAATTAGGGACATCAGACAACTGTAAAAAGAATGGACCCATTCCAGTATCTGATTAACTTACAGCTGGTCGAAAAACAATTCAAATATTAAGTCACTATAAAGTATTCGAGTGTTTTCATCAGCAATCAGTCAAGCCTCACAGTCAATATTTGTTTTCAAGTAAGTTGTTTTGGATCTAAACAGTGTTATAAACCAATGATGATGATGATGATGATGACGATGATGATGATGATGCTGATGCTGATGCTGATGCTACAAAGATACAGAAACTAAAGCCTGAGCACACAGGCTGTATTCACCTCTCTCAGGTAACAGGAGATCCCTCTCAGGGCCGTACTCATAGCAGTCGGCGACGGCAACTGGAGTCGATAAAGAAAAAGAGATAAATAGAGAACAGGTGTAGGTTAGAATTTAGAGGGCAGGGAGGCAATGGTGACAGCAGTTTGAAAATGACACGCGTCTGCTTTATAGGATGACAGAGGAGCTTAAGCGTTTGATCTCGGAGTGGCCGCTGGCATTAGAGGGACAATCTAATACCAACAGCCGCCCCCAAGGCTTTACACCTAAATTCAAGCGCCCTTCTGGGCGTCCTCATACACCACGACCACCTGCTGGACTGCACCATTTTATTTTTCAGTCCATTTGTTTCTCATCTCTCTGTGTCTGCCCACTGATGCTCACTGTGCTGCTCTCCTGTGAGACCCTGCTGACACCTCCTGCACAGAGATATGAACAAGTTTAAGTTGCATTATTGAGCATGATAAACTCCACCAGAAAATATGGCTTTTTTCATTTTTTCTATTACATTGACCTAATGTAATCTTGATTTTAAAAATATGAATCCCATTAACATCTGGTCAGGTGAAGTTTTCGGACATCAGACGCAGATGTGTGGACATGAGTGGAGCAGACCATTGATCTACTGGAACCAGTGACCTATTAGTTGGCATCAAAGCTGTTTCCTGTCCTCCTCCCTCGCCCTCTTCTTTCTGCCCTTTAAGTCTTTTTTGCTCCCTTTTATCTGTCTACCCATGATGCTTTGGCTTACAGGGGGCGGATGCTCCAGACAGATGTTGAAGTGTTTGGTCTGGTCAGGCTTCACGCGGCGCAGGGCCACCCGCGACTCCCCGATGAACTCATTATGCGTCAGCTTGTCTTCGTCGCACACGGACACCCTGGGATTGAAAGAAGGAAGAGAGCGTGGTGTGGCAGGGAGAAAGAGGAGAGCATGAATAAAATATGCCGGTTTAGGCTTCGGAGATGGATTTTAGATGGAAAGATTTAATGCCCTGTAACTTGTTTTGATCACATCTTGGGGGGTGGGGGAGGTGGGAGAGTTGGGGGAGGGGGACAGGGTGTAAACATCGAAACAGGCCCGACAGGAAAGAACAAAATAGGGAATATGTGACAATATGAAAAACGTCAGCACATACTGTAGGTCTGCATATGTAGGTGTGAATGTAGTAAAAGTGAAACCCACAGCTGCCAGAGGAACGCTCGTAGTGTTGGAGTGCACCATGTGAGGTTACACCAATACATATCCTCGGGTCTGGCAAACTTTTACCATCATTCCAGACGCACAAAAGAGGCACAAAGGACGCGTGAGAGATGAAATGAAGCTAAATCGCCGTGCGAGGACTCATCTACCTGTGCACATCTAAAGGTGTACGTTAAAGAAAAACATCGCACTGCGAACTTCCCTTTCTCTGCCCTACAGAAATGTGAACAAGGCAAACAAAGAATCCCATCTGTTAGAGGCCCGAACATGTAAACATGTCGCCAGCCTGTTTAACTCCTAACTGAATTCTAGTGTTGCCTTCTGCCTCTAGTTGGTGGTAATAAACTGCAGCACTGCAGACATGTAGAAGGTTGCAGCTGCCCGGGGAGATTCTCCCAGAGGTAATATTGCCACTGCTCTTTTATTAAAGAAAAGGAAGCCTTCTGAATCCAATAGAAGAAGGAAAAGGAAAGAAATTATGTGTCGAGGTAGAAGAAAAGGCTATAAAACAATGGAACAGAAGGCGCTTCAGAGAAGAGCAATGAAAATTTAAGATACATGAAAATCACTCCTTCCCAGCTGTGGCGAGGAAGATGGTGTCACGCATGGGTGGGTAGAGGACAGTTCAGAGCAGCTCGAGGGCAGAGCGGTGAGCGAGCACACAATAGGTCAAAAAGTCAAGTGTGAAGCGCCCAGTAATGAGAACGTGAGAATGATACATGCCAGCCATTAGATATGGTATTTGATGTACGCATTTACTGATGCTGCGCTGCAGCATTTTTACAGTGTTTTATAATGTCAGATGTAAATTAAGACGAATCCAACTGTGCATCCTCTCACCAACATAAATGCCACCACAGACTTGACAAAGGGACGAAACATCCATGAAATTAAGAGTTAATGACATTTCTTTTTCCTGACATGGTTTTTAGTGCCTGATTCCTTCTCCAGGCTTCAAAATGTTGAAGAGTTCCGCAGTAGTTTGACTGAAAATGCGTGTTATTAGTCAAATAAAATCAAAAGTCAACAAAGAACATTATACAAAACTGTGCAGAGCATTTTGGGCGCCCCCTGGGGATTTGGTGGCAATAATGTCACAAGCCCCGCCTCCTTTAAGTAGACCACATCCTTTCCTGCAGGTTCAACCACAAGAGCCGAGCTGCAAGATTTTCTGCTATATTCAAATGAGAATTCTGAAAATAAGCTGTGCCATTGTCCATCTGCATTGCTATTTTATACACGTACGTCCAAATCGAACATCAGTTTTATGCGACAGACAGCTGGGCAGAGGGACAGACAGCACAATTTGGACAGCTGCTACTCACGCAGCAGAAACACGAGGTTCGTTTTTCTACACCCACTGGAAACTGTCGAGAATTCCACCATCTGTGCTTGGAAATGCCAACCACAATAAGTGAGAGGAGCACATGCGCATCCTCAGCTTATTTTGAAACTTGTTGAAAAAGACATGCAAATTCTCTCTTGATGCTTGATGAGTTTGAATCAACACTGTTGCCTGTTTCTGCTGCTCATGACGCTGCTGCTGATTTCTCAGCCTACGGTGCCGATCGTGAGCACAGATTCTCTCATGTCCCCTGAGACGGCGCCTGTTATTCCTATTTAAATCCCACTCTAACGCCGTGTTGTGGCAAAGTTCTACTCACATCCGGAGAGACTTTTGCACCTCTGGAGGGGGTCAATGAAATTAAAAGCCCCCCCAGTGTTTAGACTGACCTCAATCTGTCAGTGTAAGTTGACCAGGGGTAAGAGAGAAAGAAAGACAAAGAGAAAGGGAAGGTTCAACTGTAGCAAGGGGAGATGTTTTTTGATGATAGGGGACAGGACAGATGCACTGTCAGGAAAGAAGCTGGCATCTAAGGGGAGGGAACAAAGGAAGCCTCCATGTACCTAAATAGTGAAGAACACCCCGAGATTAAAAGGGATGATAAGAAACCCTTTTGGAAACAAGAGTCAGCTGGAGGAGACAGAGCAGTGAGGCAGAGGTGGCAGAAACAATTTAAATTGACATTTACCGGAGCGTTTTGCGATACATGTCTTCCTCTGTGATGCCACAGTACGTGAGCGTCTCATTCCACACAGGGTTCAGGGTGTTGCGTACTGTCTTGGTTTTTAATTTATTAGCCTGTGAAATCAAGAGGAGAGAAGAACAGAGCTGTTGCATCAGAAAAGCCAGCTCACTTGCCAGGAGGTTAAGATTAAGATTAGGTTGCATTCAGTGAAAATGTACTGCTCCGTAGATCAGAAATTTCATCAGAATGATTGTAAATTGAACATTGAACACCTAGAACAAAGGTCTAATAGAAAAGAGAGGCACGAAGCCTTGAGCATCAATAATAACAACCTTGCAGGCTCCTGGCAGCAGGTGCAGTTTGACGTAAGGGTCGGCTAATCCATTGAAATCCATGGGCTTCAAACCCTGACAGAGACACGAGATGGAAGAAAGGACATGAGACAAAAGATGGATTACAGGAGAACCGCTGTTCATTTTACCATCAGCATTCTAACATCATGCTATCACTATGGCAACAGAGACAAACCTACAGTATCGATCCATCAGGTCTACAACTTGCCCTGCAAAACTATTCAGTGGAATTCCACCTCATTTATACAGCATCTGTTACAATGAAGGTTGTCCGGAGCCTGAGCCCCAAGCAAGCAAGAGTGGCAGGAAAACTGCCTTTTCACAGGAAGAAACCTTGAGCAGAACACGGGTCAAAGGGGGGAACCCTCCTGCTGGTGAGCAGAGGAGGAGGACAGAAGGAGGAGAGCAACAGACACTTAGAACAAACAAAACTCTCATCTTTAGGCTGCTGTGGGGTTACCTTGGCTTTCAGGACTGTGCAGTGGAGCGAGCTGGTCCCTCTCTCGTACAAGAGATCAAACTCCAACGTCCCCAAAGAGGCTGTAATAACAATTAGCGCAACCTTACTTTCCACATATAAACTTGTGAATTCTCACCCCCCACACACTCCAAACTGTCCTTTATCTTGCATGCATTTTTATAGTGTAAATCTTAAAAAGAAAAGCTGTAAAAGGGCAGAAAATAAGTCTGCCAACCCTGAACAGAGTTTAATCTTTCAAATATATTTTCAGTCACATTACAGTGCAGTAACTGATGACACCCTCACATCTGTCTGCTAAATATACATGACAACAACCTGCTAATTAGCTGAACATAATAATCATGTGACATGACTCTGTCTCTGAATAAAGGTGCCAGAATCAGTTTCCAGGCAATTTCTAATTGTATTTTTGAATAGATCGGAACAGAAATGGTCTGAGCTAAAACGATGTATTTCAATAAATACTAAACCAACACATTAACGCCAAATAGCCCATTAGTGTTCAGAGATGCATCAAGATGATATTTTTAGTGGATTAACAACTTTTTTTATACTGACAAGTATAAATTGTATATTTGTGGTGCGAGACTGGAACGTCTCAATTTAGCCTGAATTAAATCTCTTTGACTTTACTTCAGCACGTTCACATCTGCACCGTCTTCAGCTAATCCTGAGGTTTAAGCTGTTTTGGTGGAACCACAATATTACTTACTGTTATCATCACTGTCACAGCTGTCAATCTCGATGGAGGTGTCCATGCTGCTCATGGCTGACAGTGAGCCCCCTCCTCCCCCCACCCCCAGTAACAGCGGCGACAGCAGACTGCTGCTCCCTCCACCTCCACTTCCTCCCCCACCAATGGCCCCTCCGCTGTGACCCACGCTACCGGGGCTTAGCGCGGTGGGAGCTGCCACTTGATTTGGCGAAAGGGGCTCAGAGAAAGAGGAAGTGGGAGACAGGCGAGGAAAGTAGGCAGAGATTTGGCGGATGGGACGAATGGGGCCTGGACACACGTCGATGGCCATGTGCTCCTGGATGGTGATGGCTAAGCTCTTCCCTTTTCGCACAGTCATGAGGCTGGAAGACCAGAGGGGAGGTTGAAAGTTAAATCAGGTCACTTGCACACAAGCCTGAAAGTGGGAATGAGCTCGCAGACAAAAACACTGATCCAGAAATATGAGCTGTGCTGTTTCTCAGCTTCACTTCTGCTATAGAAAACCAAATGAGGTGAGCTCAGGGGGAGGATCAGAGATAAATCAGATCAGTTCGCTTCTCCTTCTACCTTCAAGTGGCCGCCAGTTTCTCTGTGCTGCAGCGAAGCTTTCAGTCAGGCTGCGTCCTAACTGTGCTTCAGCAAAATAAAAAGACAGCAGAGGATGTGTTCAAATTTCCATATGAATGGAGAACATCTGAATAAAATCAAGCGCATCGGACCAACAAACAAGAATAAAAGATAATGGTCTCCCTGAAACTCCAGATGCAGTGTGTGAGCGACAGGGGAGAGTGTATTATCTGCTCTTCTCAGCACTCCTCCACAGACAGTCAAATAATTAATGGGAAGACTTCAGACTGGAGAACACTCCAGCAACCTCGCTTAAAGATGTGGTTGGGTAGTGTTAACCACAGGGCCTATGTGTCTTTTCTTTTCCTAAAATAAAGAGAAGAGGGGGCTGGATTACAAATATATCCCAATTTTTTTGTTTTGTAAAGACAGCAGGCCCCAGGAGGTGTTCTGTCCTCGATGCCAGAGTTCTGTCTGCTTCTGCCACATTAATCGATTGAAACAAGGGAAGTGGATATTTGCACTTTGAGTGGAACAGTTGCTAAATTACATATAAATATAAAGGCAAAGTCTGCACTATAAAATAGATGAATGAACAACTTCAGTGACTATAAGACAAACCTTACAATGCTGGAGAAAGCAGAGTATCGAGTACACAATTCTGTGGATTTCAGCATGCATATAAGATTTGCTGTTAATGTTTTAATTTTTTTTCACTGTTTAATTGTATTTGAAAAGCATTTCTGACAGTTAGCATGTGTCAAATTTTTCCTCTGATCTAATGATTCTGGGGAACGTCTCTATTCAGATATTAAAGAAAAACAAGTTTAATTAGATATTAGTGCTGTTTTGACATTGTCTGCATGATAGCTTCTGTTTCTTCTGAGCTACAAGTTCTTTTAATGAATTGGTCTTAATAAACTCATACCCGGTGAACAATGTATAACCATCATTAATGTGACTCAGCATTAGCCCTCATCAATCAGGTACCAATTTGACTCTGTTTCCAACACCTATTTTGCAATGATAGCAATATTGAGTTCACCGGGGTC